>NC_052944.1:600000-837500 GCF_013358895.1 Oreochromis aureus
AGCGCTTTGAGTACTCCGGGAGAGTAGAAAAGCAATATATATAAATCAGTCCATTTATCATCTGTGTGTGTATCAATCAATCTTTATTTATAAAGCACTTTTCATACAAAGATGTAGCACAAAGTGCTTCACATGGTTAAAAGCAGCCCACCCTGCCCTCCAGCTCACTCCCCACACTCTCATTAACATAAAGTAAGTAAATTACTTGTATTATGTCCACACTGCAGAAGACAATATTTTCATATAAAAGCCATATAAATATATATAAGGCTTCACAACATTGTGGTGTTCAACAAACATTGCTTTAAACTCTACTAAAGAACTTGCTGTGACACCGTGCAATACAGAGGAGTTGATTTCACATTTCTATTATCCAGTTTCCATTTTGTATAGGTTATATAAACATCTATTATATTTGTAATATAGAGTCAGCTCTATGCTAAACCTTTTAAACTAAAACATGTAGTTCCTGTTTTACCTTACTATACTCATGAGTTAATAATTATTTCACACTCAGGATGAAGGAAACACTGGAGATGTGTCCATCTGCAATGGAAGGAAATGAATCTCTATTTGCTCAAACAGGTTGGAATTATTTATTACATTACTTTGAACTACTTTTACTCGATGAAAACAATGTCTCTATTTAAAAATTATTTCTTTGACAAATAAACTGATATTCAAAGGATGTTGTGGAGGACAGTGATGACAATGGCATTGTCCTAAACATTTCTCCTGAATTGAAACAAACTGGTGTCTCCATGTCAAGAGATGTACTCTAAGACACTTCTTCAGCTGAGAATCAGAGAGGAGAAACACACAGTTTTACTTGCATGCAAATGCAGCCACAGAGCACCTGCACTTGGAGTGAGGGCTCCGAGACTCGCGCTCTGCCACTGCCCTGGTCTTTATTTATACACAAGAAGAGTAATACAAGTGAATACGTTTGTTCTGTGGAATGTTGATGCGTGAGCATGTGCGGATATGTGTGTGTGTATGTGCGCGTGCGTGTGCCAGGAGAGGCTCCTCTCCTGGTACAAAGTGAAACTGCTCATTAAGCTCTTATCTAACAGGTACTGCTCCTTCCCTGTATGATAACGGGTCACAGTGAATCAAAACAGTCTGAGTTATAAAGAGTTCATCATACAGTATTCTATCATATGCAAACTTATATTATTATTATATGATTATACTGACAATTTTCTATTGACATTCCCTCCTGTTGTCACGTATAACTTTTAAGTGAAATATCAGTGTGTAACATCTTGTCGTACATTTTCTGTCACATCATCATTAGTCACACAAAGTGCTGGGCATATAAGAGCAGACATAACAGTCTGTGTTTTCCGATTCTGCTCTGGTCCTGTCATGGATGTAGCGGTACCAGGCATTGTTCATCCAAGGGTGGATGTGGTCTTGTGTCATGTGTCTTAGGTGGGAGTTGTCATGCGTCCATCTTTTCTGTCTGCCTTGTGGTTCAGCTGTTGTTGGCGTCAGCTGTGGGCCTGTAAGGGTGAGCGTCGTAGTCAAGGTAACCAAGAGGGTCCACCTTCCCATGGTTGCACACAGGTACGCCACACCTCACACCTGGCTGCCCTAAAGTTGATCAGAGGCTGGAGGTTGGAGTGCGAGCTTACCCTACGGTTGCCCAATCAACACTCCCCCCTCACCACTGAAGCAATCAAGTGTGGGTGAGATTTCCCTAATGTGCTGTCTTGGAGGTGCCGGGGTTTCCTGGGACCTCAACCCTTTTGCAGTGGCTCTGATGTATCCAGGAGGGTCTCTCTGCTATTTTGCAGGCAGTTGGAGTGGTCAGAAGCACTTGGTATGGACCCACCGTGGCGAGCTCCAATGTTTTCTTTGGAGTACGCGGACCAGGATCCAATCACCTGACTTCAACCTGCAAGAAATAGGTGAAAAAGAGTCTTGCGGCAGTTTATTGTTTAAAACGACTTCTCTGTTTGTCAACAATTGAGCCATCCAATCTGCCAGAGTGGTTTCACGGATTGATTTATCTAGTGACTCACTAATAACTGGCAATGGAAAAGGTCGCCTATGTATGATTTCAAATGGGGACAGTTTGTTATTTCCTTGTGTTATTCTCATCCACATTTTGACTAGGCCTACACATTCTGGCCATGGTCTGCCAGTTTCTTCCATTATTTTCCTGAGCCTTTGTTTTATAGTGCCATTTGTTCTCTCCACTAATCGCGCACTCTGTGGATGGTAGGCACAATGGTGTTTTAAACTGAAACCTAGAGCTTCAGATACTTTGCTGATCACGTCATTTACAAAATGGGTTCCATTATCTGATCTGATCAGAAAAGGAATTCCATATGTTGGAATGAAATGGTTGCATAGACACTTTGCAACTGAGATTGCATCTGCTTTTTCCACTGGGTAGATTTCTGGCCATTTTGAGAAAACATCAATAATTACTAGAGCGTATTTTGAGCCCTGACACTCATTCAATTCAATCAAGTCCATGTGAATTGTATGAAATGGGTGAGGTGGTGTAGGAAAATGTCCTCTTTTTGGTCTTAAGTTACCTTGGGTATTGTGTTTTTGGCAGGTCATACATGTTCTCACATATTCTTTTGCTGAAGTTTCAAAAGAATATGTATAGAAACATTGATTTATTATAGAGACCATGCTTCCCGTTGAAACATGGCTTAAGCCATGGCTAACTAGGGCGGCTGTTTTGTGTAATGATTTGGGAAGAATGGGTTTTCCTGCTATTTTCATTAAGTCATCAGTGTCTAGTACCGCTCCATGTTTTAGCCATTGCTTTTGTTCTTTTGATGGTGCTGCTTTCTGTTCATCCTGCAGTACAGACAGTGGGATGGTGTGATTTTCATGAGTTGTTAGTAAGACTGTGGTTGCTATGGCTGCTGCTTTTGCAGCTTTGTCAGCAAAATTGTTTCCCTTTGTAATTTCAGAGTTATCCTTTTGATGTGCTGCACATTTGCAAATTGCTAAATGTCGCGGCAGTTGTACTGTTTTTAACAGTTGCTTCAGTAGATCTGCATGTTGAACTGGGTTTCCAGAGGAGGTCACCGTTCCTCTGTTATCCCATATTTTTGCAAAGTGGTGAACTGCTGCAAATACATACTGGCTGTCTGTGTGGATGTTGATATCCTGTCCTTCATGTATTTCACATGCTCTGATTACAGCAGTGAGTTCTGCACTCTGAGCTGATTGTGTGTGTGGCAAGGCTCTTGCTTCTACTATAGTGTCTGTTGTGGTTACTGCATATCCTACACAGTTACGCCCTGGTGCATTTTTTGATGCTGAACCATCAACAAAGATGTTAGTGAAACCTTCTTGTGGTGTACTGTAAATATCAGCACGTGGTTTAGTTTCCTCGTCTAATCTTTCTACGCAGCAATGTGCTTTGCCCTCTGTGGGTGTTGGCAACAACGTGCTAATATTTAAAGGTCCACATCTCACTATGTTAATGTGGGACTGTGAAAGCAGTATGCCGACATAGGAGAGTTGTCTAGCGTGTGTCAAGAAAGGCAAATGTGCTTGTAGCAGTATAGAAGTTACTGCATGTGGTACTCTAACAGTCAGAGTGTGTCCTAAAATTATGTCAGCAGATTTTTGCACTGCCTCTGCAGCTGCTGCACATGCTTGTACACAGGTGGGCATTCCTGAGGCCACTGAATCAAGTTTGCTTGAATAGAAAGCTAGTGGCCTTTGTTTTTCCCCAAATGATTGTGTCAATACTGCTTTCATGTGTCCCTGTGTTGCATCTACATTTAAGTAGAATGGTTTGTCATAATCTGGTAATGCAAGCACAACGTTAGTTTGGAGCATGATTTTTAGTTTAGTAAATGCTCTTTCTGCTTCTGGTGTCCACTGTATTTTATCTTTTAAAGCAAGATCTTTTCCATAGATTAGGTTTTGCAGTGGTTGCACCTGTGCCGAGTATTCGGGAAACCACGCCCTGCAATAATTGGTCAACCCGAGAAAACTCATCATCTGTTGCTTAGTTTGTGGCTGTGGTGCATTTTGTATGGCCTCTTTCCTTTTGTTTAGTAGTCTTTTCCCTGCACCTGAGAGGGTGTGCCCTAAGTATGTTACTTCAGGTCTCCATAATTGGAGTTTATTCATAGACACTTTGTGGCCTTGCTCAGCCAAGTGACGTAACACAGTCATAGTATTTTGTTTACACCCTTCCTCTGTGTGGCCAGTCACTAAAATGTCATCTACGTAAAGTAGAAACTGTCCTCCTGCTGGCAGGAGGCAGGACATCATTGATTTCTTTAAAGCTTCAGCATAGAGAGTGGGGCTGTTTTGAAAACCCTGAGGTAACCTAGTGTAGGTGTATCTCTGTCCCTCAAATGTGAAGCCAAACAGATGTTGTGAGTTAGGATGTAAAGGTACGGAGAAAAAGGCGTTTGATAAATCTATCACTGAGAACCATTGTTCTTTTGGAGTGACTTGATTCAGTATAGTGTGAGGATTTGCTACTACTGGAGGTATCATTTCAGTAATTTCATTTATTGCTTGCAGATCATGTACCAAACGATACTTTCCAGTATTAACTTTCTTTACTGGGAAGATTGGAGTATTGCAGGTAGCAGAATTAGTTTTTAGTAAAATTCCTGCTTTCTCCATATCTTTTATCACTGGCTTAATCCCTTCTGTTGCTTCTTTAGATAAGGGGTATTGTGGCTTAATGGGCCTGTGGGATGAAACCGTCTGTACTGTTACTGTGTCTGCGTTTTTTATTAATCCCACATCAGTTGGTCCATTCGACCACAATGTAGAAGGTAAACTTTTAAGTGCTGGCTCTTCTTCCAGCGAGAGAATTTCTCATTCTTGTGTGCTATCGTGCAGATGAGTGTTGGGTGTAGTTCTTATCACCCAGCCAAGTGTGTATCTCATGCACCCTGTTCTTTTACCCTGTGCCCAACCTTCTTCCTCTGTCGGTGTATATTTATCATTTTCCACCTTTTGCAGGATGTTACCTAATTGATACCATTGTGTACCTGCTGTTTTTGCAACTGCCACATGGGGTTTGGTGATCCTGTTTAATTTTTTTACTGGATCTGGTTGGATCACTGAGCACACTGCATTTCCGCTTGTTGTGACATATAAATGTTGCAAAGTCAGATATGGGCTTTTTAGGCTGTGCACCTGTTTATCATACAGAGGGTCTGGGCCTGGGGTTTGTTTATAGCGCAGGGTGTTGTGATACTCAGTTGGCTTCATTTTTCAGCACTTAAAGGGAGATGTTTTTCAGCTGCTTCTTTGAGCTGCGTAAGTGGTGGCAAATCTAATGACCAGTAGTAGTTTGGCTCTCCTTTTCCTTCCCTCTGATAGGGGTCTCCCTCTGCTAACATTATTTCTGCCGTCATGCCTGTTTCTGTGGGGACAACTCCTATCCCTAGTTTTGTCATTGCGTCTCTTCCTAATAAGTTTACTGGGCAGGTTGGGTCTATTATACATGGCATGTAACAGGAGCGTTGGCTAGGTTTATGCAAAAATGTCAGTGGCATTGTTAGTGGCTGAGTTTTTACATGCCCTGACGCTGTTTTCACCATTATTACTTCTCTAGAAAAGGTTGTGCGTGGGGGCTCTACTGTACTCAAGTACTGTTTTACAAGCTCCTGTGTCACACAACACCTGCAGCTTTTTGCCATTTACATTAACCGTAAGTGTTGGCTTTCCGTCCAGCAAACTTATTAGTTGATGAACGTTGTATACTTCAGCTTCATCCTGTTCTAAATTGTTTTCTACCTCTGTCTGTGTGGTGGTTGTTGTTTGTGTGGTGGCAGCTACTGTTGTTGAAACTAGTCATTCTGTGTCTGGTGCCTTTTGTGTCTTGCAATGGCGTGCAAAGTGACCTTCTTTCCCACATCTCCAGCATGTAGTGCTAGAATCAGCATCTGCGGTGTGTGTGTGTCTATGTCTCCCTCTGCCTCTTGCTCCTCCTCTATGCATTCCTCTCCCTCTCTTTTGGCCTCTGAAACCTCCCCTGTAGCCTCCACTCCCACTAAAAGCTGTAAAAGCAGTGTCAGTGTCTAGGGCAAAAACTGAGGCCTTCTCTTTGTTTTTCACTACTGTCTGTGCATGATTAGCATATTGAAGTGCCTCATCTACTGTGCCTGTATCTTGTGTCACCCAATATTTTTCTACATGAGACCTAATGTGTGGTAGCAATCCTTTAATGAAAGCACGTTTAAATTGTTGCTGATATGGTGATTCTGGGTCATCAGCATAAGTTAGACCTGAGTTCTGTCTGAAAACTGGTCTCAGCCTGTCCATATATTCATGTGGGTTTTCTGTGTCATTCTGTTTAACTTGCCCTATCTTACCATAGTTGGCTTTTGGCGCTAGTTGTTGATGGGCTCTATCAAACACAGGTATTAACGCTGCTTGGAGGTCAACATGACCTGGGGGGAACGCTGTACCATCTGGTAGGGAACCGGTAAAGTCTCCCTTAATCCTTCCCCAGGAGAGCCCTAGGCAGTCCTGGAATAACTGCAATACCTCGTGACCATTTAGATGCCACTGGGTAACTACTTCACGCACGGCAGCTTGCCATGGTTCATATCCTTCTTGTATTGATGGAATGCCTTTTATTACATTTTGTCTGTCTTTATGTGTCCATGGACGGTACACAAAAATTGTGGGTCTGTTATCCCTGCCTCCTCCCTGACCATCACCTAGGAGTGTGCCATATCTGGGGTTTGCTACTTCAACTAAAGGACATGCTAGTGTGGATGGTGGTGGTGGGTCTGGGCGTGAACCACAACCATTGCACTCTTCTTCAGAGCCATAAATATGTCCTGGATGAAATTTTTCCTCATGCTCGGTTAACATTGTTTGTGCTTCCTCATATGCATTGTCAAATTTAATTTTCAGTGCTCTTGTCCATATGGGAGATCGTTTGAGACTAGATTTTGGTGTAATGCTGATTGTTTTTTCTGCAGCTAGCGTGGAAGGTTTATTGGAGGGGTTTAAAAAAGAGTTATGTGGGTCTGTCGGTGGAGGTCTTTGTTCAGCACGTGCCTGCTTTGTAGTTTCATCATCAGGGGCTATTAATGCTGCTGTCAATTGTTTTTTCTTTTCCTCTCTCTGTTTCCTATTTTCAGTTCTCTTTTCAGCTTCATTTTCCCATGCTTGGAAAAGTCTGTACTCTTCCTTACGTTTTAATTTTTTCTTTGGGTCTTTTGTTAATGTAATTTCTTGTTTCAGAGCAGTTCTCAGCTGGGTAACAGCTGAGGGATTGCACTTCCCTTCCCAGCTGCGGTTTTTAGCTTTCCGTGGATTTCTCCACCTAGTTGCACTAATTCTACCTGCTCCAGCTTGTTGTTTTTCTAACCATTCCTCATCAGGTGTTAATTTTGCTTGTTTATTCCCCATTTTCAAAGATTTTGCTGGGCCTTCACTGGCACGCTTGACTTCAGAGTGATTGCTGATATGGCCTTCAACTTCACTTCTAACAATGAAGCGGTATCAGAGCCTCAAGCAAAGAAAACAAAACAAAACAAAAATAAAATAAAAAGGAAGTAGTTCAGCAGCGTATTGTGCTGTAAAATCAACTTACTTCCAGACACATACACACACAGACATTTGCGCGCTTTTACAATTTGTTATGAAGTAATTATGGCTACCTCTAAGGCCTAAATCTAATTTGGTTCCTTACGGCGAATCCTAACCTATTTTAATTTGTTTCACGAAGTAATTGCGGCTACAGCAAACCTATTTTGCGCATTTCACAAAGTAATTCCGGCTACAGTAAACCTATTTTGCGCATTTCTTAAAACCTTCTCGGCGGTTTTATATATCAAAATAGTGTTTCTCACCCTCAGACGCCTCACTGGTGGTTCGGATCGTCAGACTGAATCCCACCGCCGTGTACCAGACTAAAAACACCGGCCTGGACCCGAATTTAATGTCCCAGGTCTTTTCGGCCTCGTCTAAGAGGGAGTGCTGGCTTCCCACGGCGTCAGGAAACAGTGTGCCAGATCCTGAAACAGAGTCACAGATAACAGTTCTGATATTTCTGATCCGGCTCTACGAAGGACCAAAATAAATGTCAAGAGATGTACTCTAAGACACTTCTTCAGCTGAGAATCAGAGAGGAGAAACACACAGTTTTACTTGCATGCAAGTGCAGCCACAGAGCACCTGCACTTGGAGTGAGGGCTCCGAGACTAGCGCTCTGCCACTGCCCTGGTCTTTATTTATACACAAGAAGAGTAATACAAGTGAATACGTTTGTTCTGTGGAATGTTGATGCGTGAGCATGTGCGGATATATGTGTGTGTATGTGCGCGTGCGTGCGTGTGCCAGGAGAGGCTCCTCTCCTGGCACAAAGTGAAACTGCTCATTAAGCTCTTATCTAACAGGTACTGCTCCTTCCCTGTATGATAACAGGTCACAGTGAATCAAAACAGTCTGAGTTATAAAGAGTTCATCATACAGTATTCTATCATATGCAAACTTATATTATTAAAAGATTATACTGACAATTTTCTATTGACACTCCATCACGTCTACATCCCTCGAAAAGGTCAAGTATTTTCCACATTTCTGTCATGAAATTACATCACCTATTTTTAATAAATTCTTTTTATGCATTATAGGACTGGAGTAGAAATTCATCAGACAGAAGTGACAGTAGTAATGCTGAAGAGGAATTCTACAAATGCTCTTTGCCACAGCAGCCATGTTTGTTTTCATTGACCAGAAAGACTGGCAAGACCTAAAAAACACAGAAAGGGAGGCTTTTCAAAGGTATGCAGTGGACTAATGTTGTAGCCACTGGCATTAAGTCAGTACACCCATTTTGCAGTTTTGGATTTAAGAGGCAGACCATCAAGACCAGTCAGTCACAGTCTAAGACGGCTGTATTCTCATGTACGGCATACTGCCGTTTTAAGGACTGTCCAGTGAAAGTGGAGGTTAAAGATGAAAAAACCCTGAAGGCTGATGTGCTTTTCCAAGGAGGTGAGGAGTGCCACAACACAAAGGAAATAAAAACAAGACCTGTGCGTGGACAGTCCAGAGATGTAATAGGAGAAAAACTGGAAACCAAAATGCCAAGAAGTCTTTATCTGGATTCTCTAAATCAAATACCAGAAAAAGCTTTCCAAGCAGGGTGTCGGGATGAGGCTCCATCTAAAGATGTCTTGAAAAATATTGCCTTGTCCCACAGAAAAAAACAGAGACCTCATTTAAATGAGACGGCCAGTCTGCAAATGTTAATAGACAGACAGCAAGGACTTCCAAACGAAGTCCTTCAGAGAGTGCTCCTGCATCCAAAAGGTATAATGCTGTGGTCCAAAAAAACACCAGCAGTGTTTTACCAGCGGTGCAAAGACCACATAGTATATTTGGATGCAACAGGAAGCATCTAAAGATGATGCTTCTGCTACTCCGTACTATGTGTATGAAGTTATAGTTAGAAATCCCTTCAAGGGATCATCACCTCTACCAACAGCAACTTCTGTAACATGTGACCATACCACTGCTTCTGTTACATATTTTCTACAAGCATTTCAAACAGAGCTTACACAAATGTATGGAAGCAGGGCAAACACAAGGCCAGTAATGATGTGATGGCTCACTGGTGCTTCTCCAGTCCATTGCTGGAACATTCTGCAGAGCAAGTTTGGAAGACCTTTTGGAGCGATACTTCCAGGTTATCACAGGACAGTTAGACACGGATAACTTCAACATACCCATTCTCCACCGGTGTTTGAGTCACATCATGAAGAACGCATAAGGATCTTTGCAAAAGAGGTATTTGTGCCAGAGTCTGTGAGTACGATTGTTATTGTTCTGTTTTAAGTATTTCTTTGGTGTTAGTGTTCTTGTAGTTATTGTTGACTTGCTAATTCATCTCTATTATAATTATATTTTGTTAATGTTGTTTCTGCTAATGATTAGACTTTGTGTTTAGTATGCATGCTTATTGTTTATATGCTTTTTCCACTATAGACTACAGAAACACTACAAATTTGGCACGTTTTTGGATTACTGGCCTGTTCTTCCAACTTGAAAGACATGGATGGCATCATTATAAGTGCAACAGTTGTTTTCATGCAGTGGACCAGAAGTGAACAAACACCTGCAGAACCTCAAACTGCTGATCGATCAGACGGGAATGGGGATGCTGAAGAAACAGACATCCTTCCAGAGGATTATAAGGTCATTTTAAAATTCAGCTTGGTTTCAATGGTTAAGATATTAATTGTGTTCATGATATAGTGTGACACCAATAACATCGTTTGTAGTACATTTCTGTGTTTTTAAAACAGATTAAGACTTTCTTTAAGAATCAAAAACATTATATGATATTTAAGTTTTTATTTCAGACGGCAATAGTTCACTCATCACTTAAACAGCACTTTGCAGAAGTCATTGCCAGTGCCCACCTTGATGTGACTGGACCACCGAATATGTACCATGCACCAGCATTCATTTCAAGTATTTCAAAGTACTTTCTACCACATGCTACCTTGTGGTCAGGAATGCTGCTTGGTATGTCTTGTTTTGGTCAATCAACACTTATATGTTGTTATTTATGTGCTTTATTGATTAAAAATTGTGTTTTCTTTAGGAGACCTTGGACGGCATGGGAAAGGCTCAGCGTATGGCTTTCTCAGTAAACGGTACAATCATGTGTCGCAGTTGAAGAAGCAGGTAGAATAAGTTAATACAGTAAAAGAAACATTATGCTGAATTTGGCCAAAGTGTAAATGATGTAATTACCATTTTCAGAACTACACTGAAGACAATCGAACACAAGGGATCATGGAAAAAGTCACTGGGACCTGAAAAGGATTCGCTTTGAACGAAGGCGTCTCGCTAGCCTAGATGACTTTGTGCAGATATATCAGAGGAAACATGATGCTCTTCTCCGAGAATATGGCCATGTAGGCAAAAAAAGAGGAAGGTGAGGTTTGAAGAGGATCATTAACATTTTGGGACAGATTTGGTGCAGTTTTTACACAACGAAAGTCATTCACACTGCTGTTGTTGCATTTATCCAATCTGTAATGTATATTCCCATTCACATTAGAAATTGTCTGTTTTTGTGCATGCTTTAGTCTAAAATGTCTTTGGTACTGTCGTTGTGACTTTGTGTTATTAAAAAACATTTTACTGCATTACATGTGGTTAGAATGACATTTCTGATGTGATAAATATAGGAGATTATTTGACTAACAACTGTAATTAAACCAAAGACAGGAAGCATTAAGCATTTTACGCTCCAATAAATTTGGGATTACAGTAAATGTCCTTGACGGTTTGCATGTTCGTAATCTTTTGTACATGAAGATCAGATCTAAAAAGTATTGTTAATTATTTCAAAAGTATACTTTTCAGTCTTACCGAGTGGAGACCGAGAAGTGGAAGAAAAAAAGTAGAAAACGAAAAGGCTTCTATGTAACTGCTCTGATGGGAAAACGAGTCAAACAGGTAAGGTATCATCATTTTTTCTTTCATCTATGTCACTAAAACATTTTCTATTTGAAAGCTTGTGTGTTGTAATCAAATTTAAATGTATACTTTGCTTTTTTTTACAATTGTTCAATTAGGCATGTAAAAATACTGTAATCTTACTGTAATTCTCTTTATGCTCCTGTGATTTAATTCATTTTATGTTTATGAAAGTAAATAACGATGTTAACTATACATAACTGTACAGTAATTATAACTCATCTATGTGTTAAAACTGTGTTGTATACATCAGATAACCATGTTATGTGCCATAATACATTTTAAATTAAAAACATCATTAGTCTTTCACAGCTTTTAGGAAAACTTATGAAAATCATGATATTGTACACTCCACACATGGCAACAGCTGCCCATAAAATACTTGATGTTAGTGAAATAATGAGCATTATTGTTAGTTATTGCTGTTGTAGAAGACCATTTATATCACTTAACATTTTGTTCTGTAAATGCAGTAACATATAAACACAGACTGTATATTGTCTAAACCTATGTATGTATTATAGATGGAGAATAATTTAAGTTCTGCTAAAGACAAACATGTTCATGTGTGTTCTGTAAGTATTCTGTGTTCTTCCATGTAAAGTTGTAATTTTATTATTTTTATAAGGATCATCAAGAAGAACCACCACACTCAGATGTTCCCACAGAGCCGACTGAAGCTGTCACTACACAGGTTTGATATATATATTAATTGTATTAAACAAACTATTATTATAATTAATGATTTTAGTTTGTTATTTTTTTATGTATAAACACAAACCCTTAATTATCATGTTAAAGAGGTTGCTAGTAAATATTTATTGAGGGAACCTTCTAAAAGAAAAACAAGCTTTCTTTTTATTGAAATACTTTGAAAGTAGTTCTCCCGGATGCTCCTCGAAGAAGCCTTGAGAACATCACCACCAATGGCCAAATTACATCCCTGAACAGTGACAATATATTTAGTTTTTAATCATTGGCTGTAGATATTAATATTGTATCTCTGTACTCATATTCTCATAACCTACAGATGATGATATGAATGAAAAAATGTAATTTTACGATTCATCACCCATTAAAAACTGTGGCCACTGATGTTTTTAATTTTGCATATCACAGTCAGTGAGCCATATTTGGCTTCATTGATTATTACTTCTTGGCAGTCGTTCCTATTTTTGATCCGATAATCTTGAAGGCCGGCCATCATACTGGTTCATATCAGGACTTATGTTCGTAGGTTCCTTTGTTCTTAGAGCAACTAAAAAGTTGGAGTTAATTGGGTCGTCAAGAAGTCACTTCATTTCCTCAGAATAATGTCAGTCGGTAGTATTCGAGTAAAAATGAGTGAAAAAGTCCGGTCATGAAAGGCATTTAAACTGTTGGAGTGATTGCTCAATACTGTTTAAAAAAGACATTTTAATATCTATCGATCGATAGATTGATAGATATACAGAGAGATAAATATGTGTGTGTGTGTGTTTAAATTTTAATGTTATTATGTGAGAACAATGAAAATTGTGATCTAATAGCACTAGTTCATGCTTTCTAATACAGCAGCTAATACAAAGAAGAGATGGCATCTGTAGTAGTTTTGCCTCATCTAATTTTAAACACATTGTTGTTGAGCTATGCTGAACCTTGAATAATATGTATATTACAATCACTGTATTTATCTTTCTTACATTTTTTATAATGTTATGAATTCTATATTTATTTTGTTATTTAAAGTTTTTTATTTACAATAAATCTTGTGGACGAGGAGGAAAAAAATGCAAAGAACTGTTGAGGGACCCATTTCCAAACAGTGAAGGACGAGGAAATCAGAATGAGGATCCAACTCCAACTTCCATAAGTCAGCTGATCATTGTTTTTGTCATATTAATGTTTGAATTATGGTCATTTAGTTTTGATTGATATCAATAGGAAAATATGGAGTGCAAGGCAAAAATGACACTTTAAAACAGTGAATTATAATATACTAGCACACCACACATATTAAACAATATTTAAATGGTAAAGTGTTTTCATTTATTATAGAGCACAGAAGATATAGAAGGATGCGATGTGCGAAACACCTCCAGAAAAGTCCAGGAGGAGGAAAAGGGCAACACGTTGGATAAATTACAGGTAAATCAATGTGTATTCTACTGTCTTTAACTTCAATGAAATCAAACAGTCATAACATCATGATCACTAGAGTCGCTGCTGTCATTCAGACACAGAAACATGCAGAGGATCACATGAGAAGAACATGTGAATTTTTATGTTTGAACTTTTTGTGCCAAACTCAGGCTTCTGTATCCTGTGATGCTGAAAACTGTTTCTGTTCCCTTTAAACTATTCATCCTTTTAATAGCTTTTCCAAGCTAATTAATTATTGATCGTGGTAGGTTACACTGATGTCAAATTGAGTTATTAGTATTCACACATTAAATTTGAAAGTAACAATCTTGTGCACATAAAACAACTTTTCCATAAATACTTAACTTGTCCTATCAATGTATTAGGTCTCTATAATGGTATAACACAGAGTCATTTATATGTCTTGATGAACTGTCAATCATCCTTTTTATCTGAAAAACTTGACTCTGTTCATCTGGACGTTTTCAGTGGGAGAAACGTTTCGTCATCATCCAGGTGACTTCTTCAGTCTCAGCTGACTGCAGGTTTCCCCCAAATTATAAAGAGTACATTATCATCATCACTGAAACCAGCCAACTGAAGTAATGATGGATGTGGGGTGAATTGCTTCATCATAATTATGCAAATATGAGCATTGATGAAGAACGAGTCATCAAAGACCACTAATAAATGCCCATGAGTCAGTATGCAAATGTACGTTTTGTAAGATGCAGGAAATCTGGAGTTATTTGTGGACTTTTTTGACAAAAGAATTTCTTACTCTTGTGCCACAAATACAAATACACTGTTTATTTTGCCCATAGGTCAGTGCACTGTGGAAAAGACAGGAAACTGTTGTTGCTGTGATTCCATCACAAATAAAAGGAACAACTTTATAGTTCACCACAGCTGAAATCACTGGAACCTCATCGATGGTTAACAGGCGAGGTACCTGGAAAAGACTCCAAAATAAATGAAGCTGTATTTTAATTACTGTGTTACAGTAATCCTTTCAAACCCCAAATTTAATTTCCTGCTGTTTGTTTTGCTTTATTGCTATTCATAGAGCAAAAACATCACTGATCCTAATGCTGTTCCCATATCAAAAACACATTTTATCATCACGTTAGACAGATGCAATGTTTTTATAGACACAGCTATTGTTCATACATGCTTTAGTCTTACATGGATTTGTTACTGTGCTGATGCACTTGAATCTTAAAAGGTTTTATACTGTTGTCAGTCACAACTCCAGATCGCTAACTTTCATGCGTAATGACCAGCATTGCTTTAATTTAAAAAAAAAAAAGTCGTAAAAAATTAAAAAATATTTATCAAAGATAAAAAAAGTGAAATTGTCAAAGACGAACTTTCAGTCTTGAGTCACATTTTGCATCCAAATTTTCCATGAAAACACAACTGAAGGATTTAAGAATGTTCTGTGATGGTAACTGTGGAAGTTATTGGACTATATTGTTTTTAAATCTGTTTTTATGAAAATGTGAAACGTTTATGAGCACAAAATGTTCAGTTTGCTGTTCTTGGCTGACAGGAGTCACCCACAGTGTGGTCTTCGGTTGATAGAAACCTTCTGCCTCCAGATCTGCTTTGTTGTATTTTCATCATTTGTCTTCTGTGTACTTTGGTTTTATATAGTGGTTATTTGAGTTACTGTTATTATCCTGTTAGCTCAATATATTCTTTCCTTTTGTAACGTTTGACATCAACCAGCTATATTCTCATAGAGAAAATCACATAGAAAATCAGCCAATCAATGAAAATGAAAACAGTGTGTTTGAGTGCTTTAGAGAGTAAAATTCTTACATTGATAGCACTACATTATTAATTAATCATGGATTACATATTTTCAAAAACATAATTAGCAGTTTAAGTTGACCTCTCTTCATTATTCAGTGTTTTTTACAAGATTATAGAGCGTGCCCTGCATGATGTTGGCTGCAAGTTGGATTTGGGCAGTAAGGTATACATACTGAACCACTACACTGCCGGTGTCATCCTGACGGGAAAAGAGAAATGATGAGGAGGCACTGTTTGTCAAAGCTAATAAATACATATTGCAATATAAATATATTTGTATTTTACATTGTATTAATGCTAAAACAAATACAATATTATGGAAAATGAGGGTTTTGTTTTCAAATTATGTCCTGTAAGTGCCATAAAATTTCATCCCTGGAAACATTTTTTACTTTCTGAGACAACTGGATTCATCAAACCCAGATTTGTGGTGTCTTTGATGTCCCACTATGAAGTCCTGCACCTCAAATACCAGTATACTGGAATACTAATGGTTTCCTATCAGTTTCCATTAAAAACTGAAATTTAAGGTGTTCGACTGTAGTAAATCGTGTGTGGACAAATAAGATAACAGCAAATGGAATCTGTAAATCAGCTTGACTTATTATAACAGGGATTGATGGGGATTGATGTAATAATATCTTTATAACTGCTTTTCCTGGGCTCATTTTAAAAATCAGCTGTAATAACTGATCAAACACGTTATAGTCAAACCTCTCAAGCATGATCAAAGACATATTTTTATCTGTAATTACTGGCCAGAGAATTAATGATATGATCTTTTCGGTTACAGTAAGTAAAGCAGACAGCTGTCTTTACCTTGTTGATCCAGCAACACAAGAGAGCTTGAAGAATCCAAAGTGGCAGCACAAAAATCCAGGTAAATTCTATTTTCAAAATGAAAGTGAATATATTATCATTTACTTTTATAGTGCTGCAGTGTTTTCCACATTTGTAGGCCAGGCCTTATCGGTGGGCTGGGATGGTAATGTGCCTCAGTAATTACATTTTAGCATGAAAAAGTACAAGTTGGTAGTTAGTTTATTATTTGACTTAATATTGTGTTAAATGACAGTATTAAGTAAACTGTATGTGTCCCAATGGCAGATCCAGGGTCAGTCATTGGCCTGAAGAACTTGCTTTAGCAGTTTAGATCCAGCAGCTGATGTTTGTAATGTGTTGGTTGATTTTTGGATTTTCTTTCATTATATATGACTTTCCCTGTTTTTTCAGTTGAATTAAACTTTTTGATTCTGTGTGTTTTTGGTGGTGCAGCCCTATTGGCTCTGGGACTGTGTAAATTATAGTGAATTGTGATTACTATAGACGCTTTAATACAGTACTCAGAGCCAGTGCTGTTGTAGTTTTTGTCTAAGTGATATCTCTCGACCGTCTTTGTTTCCCATAAATAAAGAATGTGCCATTAAATTAAGCCACATGTTATTCCAAAATGTTTTAGAGTATTTTTCAAATTCTGTGTGCTGACATTGAACATTCAAAATAAGGTAATGACCTGCCGGCCTGCCAGCGTGCCGAGCGGGTTCATTTTGTGTTCTAGTTCAGAACAGTTTTCTGTTTGCCGTCCAGCATTAAAGCTGTACTTAAGTTCACCTTTTGTTTGCGTGAGTCTGCATTTTAGGTCCTTTTCCTGCCTGCACACGGCCCTCGCATGACAGTATAACCCTTGCACAGGGAGTTCTTCAACATGAGGCGTACTGCAGTCAACAAGACTGACTGGGTGGGTATCAAGGTAAAAGCAGGAGTTTGGAAACAGCCAGTACAGAAGGACACAAACAGCTGCGATGTGATTGTCATCTTGGTAAAGTAACAAAGACAAATAATGTTTGTGCTGATGGTGCATTATAAAATTGAGTCTGCTATAGAAAAGCAATATGACTCAATTATTTTGGAATATTTTGCTATTTCCATAGATGGCAAAGGCGTTCATGGAGTCCTTTCCCAAAATAGCAGACATGACATTTGAAACAACAATTAAAGCAAAGGTACAGCAGCGTGAAGCAACTGCTTTACATATACTGGGAGCCTCAGGTTTGTGTTATAGCACAAAGAAATCACTTGTATTTAAATATTCATTGTCAATCACTAATTTTACTATATTTGTAACAGTGTTGGAGGCAGAAAACAATTGTGCCATGTGTTCAACTCCAAAACCACCTTTTCCAGGGCCTTCAATCACCACATGGGTGAGACAGATTTGTAATTGGGGATATTATTTAACAAAATCTATTGTGTACAGTTGCTTTTGTTATTTGGTTTTTGTTTTGAGGAAGAGGGGAAATATAACCTTAACTTGCATGTAATTGTTTTTGGCTTGGTGTGTTAGTTATTTTGAATATTTGATAAGGAAAAAATATGCAATACATACTAATGTCAGATTAATAAAGATATTCATGTTAAATCAGGTGATTAAAGAATTTTATTTCTGGTTTGTTGAACATTCCCAGATCCAGTGTGACAGCTGTTCAAGGTGGTTTCACACACAGTGGCTGCAGATGAACACTGAGCTGTTTCAGAAGGCAGAGGCTGCAGAATGGGAGTGCGCTCTCTGTGGAAAAGAAATACTCACATTTATTTTGTAAAATGTATATAAGGTTGAATAATGTCATGTAAATTCTTATTTGTACTGATAGAAACTAAGGAACAGATGTAAATTGTTCTTATACATTTTGTATGTGTACATATGCAGGTTATGTATTTCAGAAATGTAAGTAGAGCTCGTTCGTTTAGATTTTGTTTGCATTCTTTTTCATTTTAATACCTTTTGTAGAAAAATGACACTAAATGTAGAAAATAATGTGATTCTGGCAGTTTGGGTTTGTGAGCCTTTTTGCATTGGTTTTGGTGTTGATTCAGATTACTATTGATCAATGTATGTAATTCTTGTTTTTGCTGTTATTAGTTAGTAGTTTTAATTTGGCGATACTTTGTTCTTCTAATTCTCCCTGACAGCTCATAGTTGCTCAGTCTTTACTGCTTTGTTTACATGGATCCTTTCGTGTCACCATTACGTTCCAGTCGCCCTCGTTTGTTAGTGTGAGGTATACGTTCGTCATGTTTCCTGTTTGAAGAGTCTGTTTTCCTTTCTCATGTTCAAGTCTTGGGTGTAGCCCTTCATATTTGATCTCATACTGCTGGTCGCCATCATGTTCAGGTCTGTAGTAGTGTTGTCATAGTCACAGTAATATTCATAGCAGTCGTAGTTTAGTCTCGCCCATTTCAGGATTAATTACAGTTATTGTATGTTCAAGTTTCTTCCATCAGCCACAATAAAGGGCTCTCTTTGAGTTCATCACAGTTTTGTTGTCCTCTGTGTCCTGCTTTTAAATTACATCATCTCACCCGCTGTATAGTCAGTAAAACATATTCCATAAACTCTTTGTTGTGGACGTCGGTCCGAGGTCAGCGGTCAGG
Source organism: Oreochromis aureus (assembly GCF_013358895.1). Lineage (NCBI taxonomy): Eukaryota > Metazoa > Chordata > Actinopteri > Cichliformes > Cichlidae > Oreochromis > Oreochromis aureus. The sequence goes on from NC_052944.1 coordinate 618,838, forward strand.
ACCGGTGGAGTGACCGCAGGCCTGGTTGTTCCTGCTGAATCCCGTCCTCGTGCTCAGAGTGTTTCCAGGACCGAGCCTTTGATATGTGAAAGCAGAAACTCGGCCTGCGTCCCCACACCACGCAACGAGCAGCAGCGTGGCACCCACACATTAAATACATTCATTCCCATCTTCAATAAGCATGAAGCAATAATCCTGAGGACAAAGAAACTCCGGAGGACTGATGAGTGCAAATATAAATGAATGCAAACAGCATGAATTTTAAAGGTGGGCAAACTTTCTGCAGACTTTGGGAGAAGTAGGTTTGGTGATCAGGCAGGCGTGCAGTCCTAACAAAGCTGTCTGCATGGTGCTGCTGAGAGCGGAGGAACTCCTCGCTGAGTCCATGTGAGTTTGTTTGAACTGTCGGCCGCTTCGCTCTCACCTTGACTCACGCTGTGAGCTGCAGAGTTTTCACTCTCCGGCTCCTTTCTGCCTGGCGGATCAAGGCCCCCGACGTTCCTCCCATCGATCGCTTCCTCCCGCGTTCAGAGCGGAAGAATTTATCCAAAACATATTAGTAGAGTTTCCAACCGTCCGTAAAAAAACGGAATCGTCTCGTATTCAGAGAAAATATTACGCGTTTCGTGTTGAGCTGAAAAGGAACAGTTTGTCCCGGACTTCAGCTGAAAAAGACACAAAGCTGGATTTATTCTGTGTCTTTGCTGCACAGCTGCCTCTTCTTCTCTCATCCTCTCCCCTCCCTCTCCTGTTTCTACTTCAATCATTAAACTGATCAATGATCAGCTGATCGTCTCTCTTGTTTGTTTATCTCCCACTTTGCACCAGAAAGAGGAAACCAGCGGATGTCGCGCTAAACAACAGCAGCACGTTTGATCAGCTGTTGTTAGAATGTATTTAATATTACTTTCTAGTATCAGCTGATGTTTGCTGGAGCCACAGCTGTAAAGCTGCTGGTCATGATGTCGGTTTGGATATGTGGTGAGAGGCATTAACAGGGAGAGGGGGGCACAAAGAAACACTTTTCTTTCTCATTCTCATTTAAAATGTCTCGCTTTTAAAAAATAATGATCTGAATCTTACAACAAACGATTGATAGATTGATACATATATACCATCAAGACAGTGAACATCACTGTCACAACAGCGTTTGTTTTCATTCAAAGGCTTTATGATGTTTCCTATAATGGTGGGCCGGTCCAGCCCTGTATGCAGCTCATCTGCAGTCTGCTGTTTCCTACATCTTCCTATTCAGAAGGCAGAATTTCAGAGTTCTGAGTACAACCAAAGCACCACGACTGCAGTTTTTGTGTTGGATGTAAAAAGCGCACATGACGCTGTGACGCAGGCTAGAATCATGGCGGCGGTCGACGACGGTCCAGGCGTGGGATTTCTCTCGTGGAAATGTGCACATTATCTTTTCCTTTCTGTTGGTAGGTGGCTCAGTGCACTGTGGCAAGTAAGCAAGCTAGAAGACTCTGGCTGGGTATCCAGTTACAGAAGCAACACATTAACAAGAGAAGTCTGAGTAAAACCAAAGTTACTTTCCCTAGTAACTAGTTACTTTGAGGGTAACGAGTAACTTGAAGTAACTGAGTTACTTTTGATAGAAGTAACTAGTAATGTAACTAAGTTACTAATTTAAAGTAACTTACCCAACACTGGTGCTCAGTGTCTGATCTCAGGCTGGTTCTGCTTGGGAAGACTGGAGAAGGAAAGAGTTCCAGTGGAAACAGCATACTGGGAAGAGATGCCTTCAGAGAAATCTCCAGTCACTCATCAGGTAAGAGACACACAGAGTTTTTAATGGGGAGCAGCAGTAGGAATTCCTTACCTGTTACTTATTTTAGCGAGGACTCTGTAGGTGTGTAAAACGGGACACCATTTCTGTGCAGTTCATATCTGATCTAAATTAAGATGAGGTGATATATGTTTCCTCCTCTTCAGTGGCTGCTGAATGCTCCAAGCAGCAGGAAAGGGTGGTGAAGAAGATGGTCTCTGTGGTCGACACTCCCGGCCTCTTTGACACGTTCCTGCCTGAAGACGTTGTGAAGAGGGAGATCTCCAAATGCATCAACATGTCGGCCCCGGGGCCCCACGCCATCCTGCTGGTCATCAAGGTTGGACGCTTCACAGCAGAGGAAAGAGACGCTGTGAAGAAGGTGGAGGAGATCTTTGGAGAGGGTGCCTGGAGGTACACCATCATGCTCTTCACTCACGGCGATGTAGTTGAGTCAGACTTGGATGAGACCTTGGAGGAGGCAGGAGCTGAGCTGCAGGAGGTCCTGCAGAAGGCTGGAAACAGATACCACGTCTTCAACAACCTCAAAACCAACGACCGCCGCCAAGTCCTGAATCTGCTGTAGAAGGTGGATAAGATGGTGGCCGACGACAGAGGAGAGTTTTACTCCAACTACACCTACCTGGAAGTTGAAGAAATGCTAAAGAGGAGAGAGTTGGAGCTCAGAGAGTTCTTCAAGAAGAAGCTGATGGAGGCTCAGGAGGAGAAACAGCAGGTGGAGGAACGGATGAGGTCTGAGCTGGAGGAGTTGAGGCGGTATTACCACATGTTAGAGAGCGGAGTCGGTCAGGTCGTGGAGCAGGTGGCCAAAGACGACTCCTTAGATGAAATCCTCACCAATTTCCACCACACCCTGAAACTGAACGGAGCTGTTTCTGACTCTTCTACAGAGCTGCACCATCAGTTATGTAGCTCTGTTCTTCACATGGACCAACATATGGAACAGACTCTTTACAACTACATGCATGTATTTATTACTACGTTTCTGCAGCAATTTATGTGATTTTACCAGGATCATTTTCTGTAAGCTCGGTGTACTTTATGTTTCTAAAGTTTCACACTGAAAGTTCTCACAGAGTGATGGACTTTCTTTCTGATCACAGTCAAAGAGCTAAAGTGCTCCACCTGAAGCAGTTCAGATTCTGAGCAAACTAAAGAATTAGAAGCTCCATCAACTTTTAGAAGTCATGGATTTTCTCTACTGCAGCTGAAGGCGGATGTTTTCCCAGTGAATTGGTGAGATCTTCAGCATTCATGAGCTGGAAATTTGTCCTGGAACGGCTGATGTGTTTGCAGCACCTGAATGAAACACAGGTTAACTGCAGTTCTGAATGTTGTTTCAAACTCTGATTCTGCCTTTAAATTAACTAAAAAACATGTTTTTAGTCCAAAGATCAGCAGTTATGCTAATGTGCCTTAGTAGCTACCATCAATTACACAAAATCAGTAATAACAAAGTTTATAGAGGTTTAAAGAAGCAGCCACACATTATGACAGGATGCTGTTTACCCTGTTCACAAACTTTAGGTGGTTAACATTTTTATCCTTATGTTGGACGTGGAAAAAAACCCTTCTCTTTCTCACCTGCTGAATCATCAAAGAAGTGAAGAGCGCCACCTGCTGTCCAGTCTGTGCCACGCAGTCAGGGTCGTTACATGAAGCGAGTGAAATAATAACCACACAACCCTGTAACCACCTATCTGACAAAGCTGTTTGTAAAAGTAACGTTAAATTAAATGTTAGAGCAAATGAAACCTGAAAGCAGCTGAGGAATGCTGTGACTGTTATACTGCCCCCATCTGGTCAGGCTGAACTACAAGACTATTCTCTGTAATCTTCATCGAGCAGGCTGTTCAAAAACAAGAGTCATGAAGTGTTTAATAGTCCTCAGATTTGTGATTGCTGGTTATTAAACAGTTTCCTGAAAAAAGGCAACAATGTTATTGATTATTGATTGAATAGTCTCTTAAAATTATGTCCTTGCACAGGTCAGGGGTGTGTGACGCTGAAGTTCAGATTTTTCCAACTTGAGCGGTAGACGCGATACGCGCGTGTGCACAAAATGCAACACAAAAAGTGACGCGCGTGGTTTTATTCGCGAGTGAAACGCGCCAGACGCGCTGCTGTGACGCGCTGCTGTGACGCGCTTTTCTCGCGTTTTTGCATTTTCATGACGCAAATCTGCTTCCGAATTTTTGCGGGACTTGCAGTCGCGTGTCATCGCGCTTCTACATTGACTTCACATGTAAACCTGACGCTCTGGTCGCATCGGTGTGAACACATCGTAAGTGCGGTGCAGGGTGTGATTTCAGAAAACAGTGGGCTTGTTGGCAGTCTCCCAGGATTGTTGTTCCCGCCTCTTTACCTTCTGTTTTTGTTCCTTTGTAAGGTAAAGACCCTACAATAGTACAAAGAAAACAGAGACAAAGTTGAGGCTCTGGCTATGATTCCTCTCCAGTGTGTTGCTCGTGGTGTCCTGAGATAATGTTTTGATGGGACCGCTCCGTGGTGCAGATCGGTGTCCCAGTGAGGGAGAATTTCCTCCCCAGCTTTTAAAGAGAGCCCAGTCTGTGGTTATGGAGTCACGGATTTACACACTTGGTGCTTTCCCAGAGTTCAGTGCTCTCCAGATGTGTTGGGGGTGTTCCAGGTCATGTTTTAGAGCATGTGCTGACCAACATCTTCAACCTCTTCCTGAAGCAGTTGGTGGTCCCCACATCCTTCATCATCATTCCCGTCCCCAAGAAATCAGAGGTCTCAATGTTCTGGCTGAGCAGGAGAGGACACTGCAGTGACCATGACAACCAACTCATGCATCCCACTGTTGCCAGGAAGAAGGCTCATATGAGGACAAACAGCAGAGCCAAAGGAAAGAGATCATCTCTCACTCATGGCTGTACTCCACTTTAACACCACCAGGGGGTGCTGTAAGCAGCCTGCTCTACAGGGGCTTGGTCTACAGGGGGAAGTAGCTGTGGCCAAAGCCCTGGCTCCACACATCAGGATCCAAAACCAAGACTGAACAGTCACCATCACCTGGAGAAGGTCACAGCCTGGTGTCAACACAGGTAATGGAGACATTTCATTGGCCACACCCACATCAACAGGCGCAATAACAGGACTAATGGTTTGGAAAAGACAAGTGGTGGTGACAGTGGACTCATCTCTGTGCTTGTCCTGCTAGACCTCAGTGCAGTAGAAAGAAAGTGGTGGATCTATGTTTCTGAGTGTGGGGCCATCAAGAGGCCACAGTATTCATAGAGGGGCCAAGTATTACTCCAACAGCACGTACAACGCTCCTTCTAACTGCTGTTTCCTTCTTATTTCTTTGTATACATGCAGCTCACACTCGACTGTGACTCCTGACTGTGTTTATGGGCCAAATGTTTTGTTCTTTACATCGTCTTTCTTCTATATAATTGTTAAACATTTAATAAATATGTCTACAAAAAAGATTTTTAAAAATCAGACATTTCACACAGACACCCAAATGATTTCTGACCTGATGAAGGAGGAATGAAGGTGCTCTTGACCAGCTTCTGCTGCTCTCTCCCTGCTCACTGTCAGCAGCTGGCAGGCTCAGGTCCTGCCTGAGACTTTTCATCTATCAGTGCCAAAGAATATGGGAAATAGCAACGCACAACATGCACATTACAAAACAAGTACATGAATCAGCATTACATTCATTAGTGAAGTGCTGACGTTCTTTCCTAAACTTTGGGCCTTAATTAACATCACTGTTAACTAATGTTTGCTTTGCTTCTTAACCAGTGAAGCACCGAGGGGCTTTCTGAGGTTCCTGCTCGTAAATGCCCAAAATGAGTCGAGTATTTCTCTGCAACTACAAACTCTGTTTACATCAGAGGTGTAAATATTACAGCACTGTGTCAGAGTCACTGAGGCTGGAACACAGAAACAGGAAGTAGATTTATTTTTAGACTTTATTGCCTGGAACACTTTAAAAATACGATTTGGGTCACAATTAACTCCAGAAAACCAGGAATCCACATATGAACATTATCTGTGCAAAGATTTATGCTTCTGCAGGTAAACAGTGAAACCTTACAGCACTAAATGCACAGATAGCCAGGCGTTTCACATTTTGGTACCATCTGCCAGTTTTAATTTCTTATTGAAGAGCAGAAATGATTTAATTTTATTTACATGCTTAAAAATGTTTGCTTTTGAATATTATTTGAAGAATTACCCACTCAGGCACTGTGGGCCTGTTTCCCTTTGCATAACCGAGTGTTGGAAACGTGCCTTTTCTCTTTAAACTCTGAGGGGCTGTAACTTTGGCTTCTATTGGCAGATTTGCATGATTGACCCTGTTTTTAAAATAATTTTAGCCAAGAGAATCAAGTTAACGTCACTGTTTTTACGTCAGGTCCACCAATCAGAAGCTGCAGAGCAAAAAATACACTTACCCATAAATTTACAACACTCACCCTGGTCCAATCAAATGTCTGTAGCCGGGCAAAATTTGTGATTTTTGACGGGAAACGGCTCTGAGGCATTGTGGGAGATCGAGTGAGGAAGGGAAAGTTCTGGAGTCCCGACTGGATGTTCACACGTTGGAAGGAGCGAATTTTACGTTATATTTTATTGAACGCTGTGCATATTTGTGGTCTGCTGTTTCAGCTGGTTTGATGAATTTTGGTCGGAGCGTGATGAAACTTCGCAGTTTTGGAATCTGTGAGATCTCAGCTTTTAAACCGGGGTCCCCAATCCCAGTCCACGAGGGCGGTGTCCCTGCAGGTTTTAGATCTCACCCTGGGTCAACACACCTGAATCACATGATTAGTTCATTACCAGGCCTCTGGGGAACTTCAAGACATGTTGAGAAGGTAATTTATCCATTTAAATCCGCTGTGATGGATCAAGGACACATCTAAAACCTGCAGGGACACCGGCCCTTGTGGACTGGGATTTGGGACCCTGTTTTAAACAATGTTTTGCTAGCTGCAGTTTTGCACTAACGAGGCTGCGTTGTGTTTGTTGTGAAATGACGAACGGCTCCTAACTGTTTGTTGTTCTTGCTGTATTTGGTGGTTGCAGAAATGGTTTAAAGGAGCTTTTAGCTGAGATTCAGTTTTTTAGGTACCACACACGCCGGGACTTATATTACAAAGCTCGTGTTACAGTCGATTAAACTGGATCTCTGCACCGATACTGGGAGCACTGGGGCTCATTTAATGTTTGTCAGACTTCAGCTACATGACAGCTGTGGGTAAATACAGATTTATGACATACCAACAAACTTCTCAAAATGTCGACTCTAACCAGTTGTTGAAAAGCTTTCATTGCAGGAGGTTCAAATCTTCTTCTGTAAGATTTCACACTGGAAATTCCTATTTTCTCATTAGCACCACTAGTGTTGGGACTTGGATTTGAATCTGATGAGCACTCCTGCAAAGGACAGATGAGTGACAGCACAGGGGCACTTCAGGGGCCAATCAAATTTCAGCTGGGACCAGTGCCCTGTGGCGCCACCCTGGAACCACTCCTGGCACCATCATACCCCCACAATGGTCATTGAACTCATCTGGTCAGCACACAGATGCAGTCGTTTCTAACTGTGGTTAAGGCGGGAGAAGGCGCTGCACTCTTCTCCTACATTAGACCATTCAGACAGGATCACGTCACACGAGCTGATAAGGAGAAGCAAAACTGGAAGCCACGACTTTGTTGAGGGTGTTTTTGCAAAGGTCTTTCTACAAATTCAAGTTTTCAAACTGCTTCAACATCTCACTCTGTGTATTCGTGTGTCTCTGAGCTTGGTGCAGGATCATCATTAAAATGGTGGGAAAATGAGCATGATTGCAACGACCACGGCACAATGGATCAAGTTACAAACATTAAGCGATACTGACCAACGCACCACAACGACTGTGTCGCATACGACACAGGATGTGATGTCACAACTGGTGCGAGACTTGCTGGCCTGCTCCTATGAGGGTTGTTTTCCGGGGATGGCTTGTTCCTCTTAGTTGCGCGTGATCGGGGTTCCCCAGGTGTCGGGTGGTTCTTGGGGTCCAGGGTCCCGTCTTTGGCTTTCTCTGAAGTGGCCGGCCTCTGCAGCGGTTGGCTGGCCGCTGCACTGGACCGCTAGTACTCCTTCCCTGGCAGCTGTGGGAGCTCCATCTGTGGCAGCAGGTGGAGACCCATTGTGTACATCTGCTTCACCCTCGACTTTTCCCCACCACCCTTCTTTTCTGTCCCTTTTCTTTCTTCTATTCCTCTGCTTTCTTCTATCTGTCACTGATCTGGCCTTCACCCTGTCCACGCTATAACATCCACACAGGGGCTAACGGCATTCTGGCCAGACTGGAGCTCTTAGTGGTAAATCCTGTGGTTTATGCATTTATATGACACATTTAGACCAGAAACACTGGATCTTTCTTAGGCACAAATAATGATTTTAACTGTGTAAAACTGAACGTCAAAGCTCTTCAGAGGTGACAACAACAAACAGATCCTGATCTGTTCCACTGCACAGGTGGACTCCAGTCCAGACCTGGTCTACAGATCTGGTCCAGAGTCATGTTGCTATCGGGGCTGTGTGACAGTATATGCTGCTCTTCTTCACTGCAGTCATCACATGGTTCTGTAATCAGCACAAACACAACCTGAACATCATCCACTGGATTTAGAAGATTCACAGCATGTTTATTATGAACTATGTGATTTTGTATCTGTTGTCACTGTTTTCAACTCAAACGTGATCGTTTATTTTCTAGTTTTTGGTCTTTGTTTGTTTGTTTTCTGTCCCATTTGGTTCTTTAGCCGTCAGAATTGTTGTCTGAAGACCAACAAGGAGACCCAATGGATTTACTTTGCCAAATAGATCATCACGGCTGTATTGGTCCATTTGATCGACCTTTGTTGTTATTATTGATTTTATTTTCAGTTGTTACAGACGGGACAGACAGAAGCAGGCATGGAGGCTGGATCTCCTCCATGCCTGCTTCATGCCCTGGGGGGCGGGGCTATGGCCCTCTACACCCTCTAGCAGACCGTTACATGGGGAAACCTTTTGAATACAAGCGCTGATCCACACAGGTGTGCACACAGGTGTTCACTGTTCATAGACATAAACTACACCTTTATTGTTATGCTGAGTGAACGGACTCTATGGCAGAATACACAGAAGTGCAGAAAATGCAGGGAGTGCTCTTTATTTACTGTGTCAAACTTATTTACACGGGATGAGATAATACTGATGAATAAACAGAAGGAAACCAGGGGAGGAGGCTGACACGCATTCGGAGGGAAAGGGGTTACCCGCGCTCGCAGGGTGGATCTATGAGAAAAAGAAAAAAGAAACTTTAGGGGGAGATGCCAAACCACTGGTAAGAAACAGCAATAAACATGGGGAGAGTTGGAGAGCTCACTTGTCACACTGGCTGTACAGGCTCGGGCGAGGATTCTCGGGATGTGGGAGAAACGCTGTGATTGATCTCCGTAGTGATCCCGGAAATGTGGCTTCAAAAACAGCTGACAGGTAAGTGGGTGATGGATCCGGCTGAGGATACAGGACAACAGGTAAGCAAACACAATCCAAGACATAGGTTGGCCGCACACTGCGGAGAATTAACAAACACGTCACCACTCGAGGAGGTGGCAATACTCCGACACCAGACGTACTCTGGTTACTTGATATGTGACTATTGTGGTTATATCAGTTTGGTATCAGATTTCTTTTTTCCTAACACATTAAGGATAATATACTCTCTTTCCTCTTTTCCCAACTGTGGTATAAAGCACAGCTCAGCCTTAGCAAATGTTCAAAGAAAAGTCGTCACTTCCTGATTTCTGTTTCACTGATAAATATTGTCACACTGGGGTTTTTGCAAATGTGACCACTGTGTGGCAGCTGGAGTCAGACAACTGAAGCTCCCACAATCAAGACCACAAACAGCTTTCAAAGGAGATTTGAAGCTTTTCTGTCAGCAAGCTTCATGATTTATGGGACTATAACTGGAACAGAATCTACCTGATCACCAATGGTGAGCTGGCATGGAATTATTTTCATGACACTTTTATCAAAATGATAAATAAGCATGCCCCCATGCTCAGATTTAGAGTGAAATGCAGAAACAATCCTTGGTTTTCTCCTCAGCTATGCAGTCTCCTTAAAAACAGGGATGCTGCTCAGGCCAGAGAAACTAAATCTGGAGCAGATTGGCTGATTTGTGGCAGCTCGGAAATCGTTCAGCCTCCTTCATTAAAAAGGCCAAATCAGAATCCTGTCCTTCAAAAACTACTAAACATCTGAATGATCCTAAAAAATTCTGCAAAAGAATAAAATCTTCTCATGGTGACATAACCACCAATGAGTTGCAGCCTTTGCTGTAAAGGAGTTCAGGAGTTCACAGATGAAATGTACCTACAAAGAAAGTAGAATTTATTCAAACCAAGCAGGTCAGCAGGGAGTGGATGTGCTGCTGGGTTGTTGGAGGTACAACACACAAGAAGGCCGATGCAGGTGGATGCAGAGAGAGGCCAGGGCCACGTTCAAACCTGAACACGCTGCACAGTGTTTTCTTCCATTTGTTAGGGATGAATGAAATGCTTCCTTGAAAGGATGTGTGCAGTCACCAGTGGGCGTGGAAGCATGTGCGCCCTCATTTGGTGGGTATTGGCGCCTGTCAAGCCTTTGAGTCGCCGAGCAGCTGAATAGGGGAATAATGTTGACGCGCCCGCTGTTCAAAACGTAAGTCAAAGTTCCAGATTAAAAACTTCTTTATTTGTTATCAAATCCTTCAAATCCAGAAAAACAGTGATCAAAATCAACATTCTCAGCTTGAGCGGTCAGCAAAAGTCGACTTCACCCACTCATTCACAAAAATCCCCTCGGGACGTGAACAGGTGATATAGCGATCACTATTACTGTTACCGACACCACGTGACCCAAAGCTACGCCCATCCACAACAGTGGGTGTGCAAGAAAAGTCATCCTGTCACACAGCAATGCCTACATCAATCACACCACTCTGCTTAAATAAGAATAATAATGTTTAGTGAAGCAGGTGAAGCAAAGGGCTGCTTTTAATAGGCTGGGAGACCCAGGTGTGCTGCTTTAGCTGTGAGCCTCTTATGCTAGCCTCCATCTATAAGCTGGGATCATAGCAGCACTGCAGTCCTCACTAGATCAAGTATTGTTATTTATGCAGGTGACAAACGTTTAAATTCACAGAGTCACAGAATTGAGGCTCGTTTGAAAAGCAGGTGTTTAATGCAGCTGCTCAGAGTTCACACACAGTAGAAGAATCAGACTGGAGTCACATTTCAAAGCACTGGAAAAATACTTAGCAAGTAATAATGAAAACACCACAGACTTAGTCCTGTTTAGTCCTGTGTTTGATATTAATGTGCTGTTCAGAGAGGATCTTACAGTCAAGCCCACAATTATTCATACCCCTGCCAAATTTTGACGTAAAGTTTCTTTTGTTCAACCAGCAAGTTCTTTTTTGACCAGAAATGACACAGGTGACTGGCTACACCTGCACCCTCCACCCTCTGTGACTGGCTACACCTGCACCCTCCACCCTCTGTGACTGGCTACACCTGCACCCTCCACCCTCTGTGACTGGCTACACCTGCACCCTCCACCCTCTTTGACTGGCTACACTCGGCCTGCACCCTCCACCCTCTGTGACTGGCTACACCTGCACCCTCCACCCTCTGTGACTGGCTACAGGACTTTTTGACTGGCAGACAAACACTGGCGTCCCACAGGGTTGCGTCCTCATCCTCTACACCCTGGTCACCCATGACTGTGTCGCCTCCAACAAAGACAACATCATTTTGAAGTTCAGGGATGACACTGCAGTGATCGGTCGCATCACTGGAGAGGACGACGTGGCTTATAGGAGAGAGGAGGCTGGTCTGGTGTCACGGTGTGAGGACAACAACCTCACCCTCAACACTGATAAGACAAAGGAGATGATAGTGGACACGAGGAAGAAGAAGAGGCCTCACCAGCCGCTGTTTACCCGGGAGCGTGAAGTGGAGAGGGTGAGCAGCAGTACCTGGGTGTCCACATCAGTGAGGACCTCACCTGGACACTGAACACCACACAGCTGGTCAAGAAGGCTCAGCAGCTGCTGTATTTCCTGAGGAGGCTGAGGAAATTTGGTATGTTGGCCAAGATCCTCAGCAGGTTCTACAGCTGCACTGTGGAGAGCAGCCTGACCAGCTGCATCACTGCATGGTACGGCAGCACTACTGCAAACCGCAAACGCCTGCAGAAGGATGCAGTCACGCTGGAGAAGGATGAAGGAGTCTGACCTGAGCCAGCGTTTGACATGAACACATCAGCACTGCTGTCAGTGTTATAGTGTATCAGTTAACAACAGCCGTTAGCATCATTTCAGTGTTTCCGTCATAAAAACACTTCCTGTCACTGTGGTGGTTACAGTGACATCGTGCAGTTTGTGCTTTGACCTCCAGAGGGCGACAAATCAGCACAGACAGAGAGCTCCATTCAAACTTTGCTGCCATCAGTAATAATTCTTCAAATATAATCATGATATCAGGGACAATCTAGACATGTGTGACAATACTGAACACGTCACATGACACACCTTAAACATCATGTGATCCACACATGATGCGCAAAGATGGCGCCGGTGAGGTCGGCTGCCGTCACGACTGCTCCGACCACCTTTTCTTCGTTTTTGTTTTTTAAGTTAGTTTTCAGCGTTCTTACATCGTCAAATTCATCACCATTGGGTACATTAGGTATAACAGTGACACTCTTGTTTCTATTGGTATACAATGTACTCACAATTCAGTTTTAACTCCGGATCCAAGCTGGCGAGTGAGATCTTGAGGAGAACAAAGGACGCCGACGCCAAGCGGCGGCCTCGAGGAAAAAAGCCGGCGTCAGGAACAGGCTGAGAGCTCGTGCACACCGCACACCTCTGCCTAGCATCCTGCTCGCCAACGTCCAGTCACTGGAGAACAAGCTTGATGACCTCAGGGCCAGGATAAAGTTCCAGAGAGACATTCGGGACTGCAATCTCCTCTGCTTCACCGAGACATGGCTGAACCCAGCGGTGCCGGACCACGCCATCCAGCCGGCCGAGTTCTTCTCGGTTCACCGCATGGACAGGACACGGGACTCAGGGAAGTCAAGGGGAGGCGGCGTGTGCTTAATGGTGAACAACAATTGGTGCAACAGCGCCGAACGTTGTTCCTCTCACACGCCCCTGCACACCAAATCTGGAACTACTGTCCATCATGTGTCGTCCCTTTTATCTACCTCGAGAGTTTACATCGGTCATTATAAGTGCCGCTTTATATTCCACCACAAGCGGACACGGACACTGCCTTATGCGAGCTGCATGAGGCTCTCACCCGCATCAGACACAACACCGGGACGCCGCGCTTATTGTGACGGGGACTTCAATAGTGCCAACCTCAAACGCGCAGCGCCCGAACTTTCACCAACATATCACCTGCCCCACCAGAGGTGAAAGGACACTGGACCACTGCTACACTACGGTCAATGACGGCTACAAGGCACAATCTCGCCCTCCGTTTGACAAATCGATCATGCCGCCATCTTCCTCATGCCAAAATACAAACAAAGGCTGAAACAGGAAGTTCCGGTTCAGAGGAAGGTCGCTCGCTGGACGGACCAATCGGTGGCCACGTTACAGGACGCACTCGACGACGCAGACTGGGACATGTTCAGAAACAGCTCCGATGATGACGTCAACGTGTTTACGGAAGCGGTGGTGGGATTCATCGGGAAACTAGCGGATGATACCGTGGAGACAAAGACTATCACAACGTTTCCCAACCAGAAGCCGTGGGTGGATAAAACCATCCGCGACGCTCTGAGATCCCGCACCGCTGCCTACAACACGGGACTCGCGACGGGGGACATGGACCCGTACAAAGCCGCGTCTTATGACGCATGGAAGGCGGTGAAAGAGGCGGCTAGCGCTACGGGAGGAAACTAGAGTCACAACTCAACAGACTGACTCTAGGAGCCTGTGGCGGGGATTAAGGACAATAACGGACTATAAAGCACCAACAACCGGTTTGACGAACGCGGACGGGACTCTGGCAGACGAGCTGAACACTTTCTATGCTCGCTTCGAGGCTGCAGCTAAGGACTACAACGATGCTAGCGCTAGCGGCGCTAACGGCTGCAGACAGGAAGATACTGCCAACACCGGAAACGTACTCGTCATCTCTGAGCATGACGTGAGGAGAGCCTTCAAGAGAGTGAACACCAGGAAAGCAGCAGGACCAGATGGCATCCCAGGTCGTATCCTCAGGGACTGCGCAGACCAGCTAGCACCTGTGTTCACTGAGATATTCAACATCTCTTTATCTCAGTCGGTGATCCCCACATGCTTCAAAGAGTCCATCATTGTTCCTGTCCCAAAGAAACCCCACCCTGCTTCTCTCAATGACTATCGCCCTGTAGCCCTCACCTCAGTAGTGATGAAGTGCTTTGAACGCCTGGTCAGAGACTTCATCATTTCTTCACTACCAGAAACACTGGACCCACTACAGTTCGCCATCATCCAAATCGCTCCACAGACGATGCCATCTCTCATCTCCTCCACACATCACTCACTCACCTGGACACTAGAAGGGGAATTATGTTAAAATGCTCTTCATCGACTACAGCTCTGCATTTAATACCATAATTCCCTCCACACTCACCACCAAACTGGAGCACCTGGGACTCAGCTCATCTATGTGTCAGTGGATCTCCAACTTCCTAACTGGCAGACCACAGGCAGTAAGGATGGGTGGACATGTCTCAACCTCCACCACTCTCAGCACTGGAGCCCCCAGGGGTGTGTTCTGAGCCCCTGCTGTACTCTTTGTACACATATGACTGTGTGGCCACCACCAGCTCCACCACCATCATCAAGTTTGCTGACGACACCGTCGTCGTGGTGGGCCTTATCTCTGATAACAACGAGACGGCCTACTTGAAGGAGGTTAGGAATCTGGAGACCTGGTGCCAGAGGAACAACCTCCTTCTAAACGTCAGTAAAACAAAGGAGTTGATAGTGGACTTCAGTACTAAGCAGGAGAGGAACTACCAGACCCCGTCATCAACGAGTGCCCAGTGGAGAGAGTGGACAGCTTCAAATACCTCGGAGTTCACATCACGCAGGACCTGTCATGGTCCTGTCACATCAACACCATAGTGAAAAGGCCCGACAGCGTCTCTACCACCTCAGACGCTGAGAGACTTCCGACTGCCCTCCAAGGTGCTCAGGAACTTTTACACGTGCACCATAGAGAGCATCCTGACGGGAAACATCTTAACCTGGTTCGGGAACAGCACCATGCAGGACAGACGAGCTCTACAGAGGGTTGTGCGATCAGCTGAGCGCACCATCCGCCTCCGAGCTCCCCTGACCTGCACTCAATCTACAGCAGGCGGTGCTGGACCAAGGCCAGGAAGATCGTGAAGGACCTCAGCCATCCCAACAACGGACTGTTCTCTCTGTTGAGGTCAGGAAAGCGTTTCCGCCTCCTGAAGACCAACACAGAGAGACTGAGGAGGAGCTTCTTCCCGCAGGCGATACGGTCTCTCAATCATCACACCACCACATAGAACGGACCCACACATATGATTCTTACACACACACACTGGACAGTCTGGACTTTGTTTACACTTAATCACTTTAAGCATATTTGCACTGCACAAGACACCTACAATGTGGTTTGCACAACACTGGACATTATATTTCTCCATTTCCATTTAATACTTGTAAAATGCTGCTGTTATTGTATATATATTTATATTTCTTCATACATTGTTATATATTTCTATACTGTGTATTGTGTATTTTGTTGTACAGCTACTTTATTTTCAACTTTAATTCATATATATTTATCTTATTCTTTCCCAGTTAAATTTACCCTTCATTCTAATTTGTATTGTATTGTGTATTTTGCTGTACAGTTATTTTATTTTAAACTTTAATTCATATATATTTTATCTTATTCCTTCCCAGCTAAATTTACCCTTCATTCTAATTTGTGCTGTACAGTTATTTTATTTTATTTTCAACAAATTCATATATATATTTTATTTTATTCCTTCCTAGTTAAATTTACCCTTTTTAACTTTCATATTTATTTCCTATCTTATTCATAGCCTTTTTTTTTTTTATTTAGGTCACGAGCAGTTGTGTAAGCATTTCACTGCATATCGTACTGTGTATGACTGTGTATGTGACAAATAAAAATTTGAATTTGAATTTGACTCTCAGTCTGCACTTTCATTCATGACTTCAACAGGTTGAAATGAGCTTTGAACAAACATCAGTTCAGTGCTGAAATATTCAAACGCTGCAGGAAGAACAACAACAAAGTGATGACAGATGTTTGTGCTCCAAACTGGAAAACCAGCAGAAATAAATCACAGCCTGCCAGAGGTTTGGAGTTTCCGAGGTGCACCTGAACGCAGCACACAGTGTCCAATGCTCCTGATTGTCCTCAAACGTCTCTTTGGGTGTTTCCTACCTGCTCAAAGTTTACTTTCACTTCCTGAACTTCGTGCAGTGGAGCTTGTTGTTATTGGTGAAGAAATTGTAAGTTTGCTTTGTTTCCTCCTTTAACAGTTTGTCTTTAGGAACTTTACTGTTTGTTCAGCTCATGTTTGATTTCTTCACACAACAAACTGTGTGTGTTTGTATTTCCGGTCTCTCCATTAAAGTCAGTGTGTAATGTTTCCTGGCTAACATCAGCTGTGTGCAGTTCAGCACAAATCTGCCGCTCCATAGTTCACGGTAACGGACTCACAGCTGGACCAACGAGGCCGAGTGTGTCCTCACTCTGAGCTACGTTCGTGTTTGTGTACTTGTAGTTTGTACTTTGTGAGTTCACTCAGAGCCCACAGAGGACGCAGCGTACGTGATGACGTCACAGCTTTTACCTTCTTTACTGTCACTGTGATTAATATTTACACACGAGACACCGGGTGATGTTTGTGCTCCAGATGTTTGTGCTCCTGGTGTCTGTGCTCCAGATGTCTGTGCTCCAGGTGTCTGTGCTCCAGATGTCTGTGCTCCAGGTGTCTGTGCTCCAGATGTCTGTGCTCCAGGTGTCTGTGCTCCAGGTGTTTGTGCTCCAGATGTTTGTGCTCCAGGTGTCTGTGCTCCAGATGTTTGTGCTCCAGGTGTTTGTGCTCCAGGTGTTTGTGCTCCAGATGTTTGTGCTCCAGATGTTTGTGCTCCTGGTGTCTGTGCTCCAGGTGTCTGTGCTGATCACAACAACAAAGAGGAAATGCCTCCAACATGCACATGCTCCAGATGTTTGTGCTCCAGATGTCTGTGCTCCAGATGTCTGTGCTCCAGATGGTTGTGCTCCAGATGTCTGTGCTCCAGGTGTCTGTGCTCCTGGTGTCTGTGCTCCAGGTGTCTGTGCTCCTGGTGTCTGTGCTCCAGATGTCTGTGCTCCAGATGTTTGTGGTCCTGGTGTCTGTGCTCCAGATGTTTGTGCTCCAGATGTTTGTGCTCCTGGTGTCTGTGCTCCAGATGTCTGTGCTCCTGGTGCCTGTGCTCCAGATGTCTGTGCTCCAGGTGTCTGTGCTGATCACAACAACAAAGAGGAAATGCCTCCAACATGCACATGCTCCAGATGTTTGTGCTCCAGGTGTCTGTGCTCCAGATGTTTGTGGTCCTGGTGTCTGTGCTCCAGATGTTTGTGCTCCAGATGTTTGTGGTCCTGGTGTCTGTGCTCCAGATGTTTGTGCTCCAGATGTTTGTGCTCCAGATGTTTGTGCTCCTGGTGTCTGTGCTCCAGGTGTCTGTGCTGATCACAACAACAAAGAGGAAATGCCTCCAACATGCACATGCTCCAGATGTTTGTGCTCCAGATGTCTGTGCTCCAGATGTCTGTGCTCCAGATGGTTGTGCTCCAGATGTCTGTGCTCCAGGTGTCTGTGCTCCTGGTGTCTGTGCTCCAGGTGTCTGTGCTCCTGGTGTCTGTGCTCCAGATGTCTGTGCTCCAGATGTTTGTGGTCCTGGTGTCTGTGCTCCAGATGTTTGTGCTCCAGATGTTTGTGCTCCTGGTGTCTGTGCTCCAGATGTCTGTGCTCCTGGTGCCTGTGCTCCAGATGTCTGTGCTCCAGGTGTCTGTGCTGATCACAACAACAAAGAGGAAATGCCTCCAACATGCACATGCTCCAGATGTTTGTGCTCCAGGTGTCTGTGCTCCAGATGTTTGTGGTCCTGGTGTCTGTGCTCCAGATGTTTGTGCTCCAGATGTTTGTGGTCCTGGTGTCTGTGCTCCAGATGTTTGTGCTCCAGATGTTTGTGCTCCAGATGTTTGTGCTCCAGGTGTCTGTGCTCCAGATGTTTGTGCTCCTGGTGGAAAGGCTCTCAGTTTCCTCCTTGAAATAAGTGTTTATATTGTTGTTATATTGTTGACCCACTATTGATCATGTGACTCATCACATGATCAATGGTGAGCGTCTCTTTCCTCTCAGGTTTAAATATCTGGGACTCTCCACCGTTTGGTTTTAGAGCTGAAGAAGCTTCTTGGATGAAACGTCTTCCAGAAACTTAAAGACGTCTCTTTTCTCTCCAAGCTCCTTAGATCACATGACCTGGATGACTGAACCTACAGACATATTGACCTGGTTTCTAGGTCACATGACAGGTCAGAGGTCAGCGACTGTAACTCAGTTACTCCTGTTAATGTGAACTCACTGAGTGTTTGTGGTTTACCTCTCAGACTGACTGAAGATGATGATGGAGGAAGAGGAGGACAGAGCAGAGTCTGCAGGGTCCAGCTGTCCGTCTGTGAGGAGTGACCGGTCCAAAGATGAACCTCCAGACTTCAGTGGTGAACCTGGACCAACGAGGTCAGAGAGCTGAACTCCCTGAGTAACAGAAATAATTCTGCACTGACATTATAATCAGTGTTGATTCTGGTTGATTTTCTGTGTTTGTGAGCTGAGAGGAAATGAAAATGAATTTGTAACAAAAATCAGTTTTGTCCAGTTTTCCTGTAAAAAGCTGAACTCTAATCTAAGAGGATGTTACTGACAGGAAGCAGCTGCATCATCTGCAGTCTGTGTGATCACAGCTGCTTCAATCATGTTTGTGTCTGCAGAGGTCAGAGGTCACAGTCTGCAGGGTCCAGCTGTCCGTCTGTGAGGAGTGACCGGTCCAAAGATGTTCCTCCACTCTTCAGTGGTGAACCTGGAGCAACGAGGTCAGAGAGCTGTGATGACTCCTTTACATGTTTGTGTTTCCTGGATAAATCTGACCTGAAACATCCTCAGATTGTTACAAAGATTCATAAAAAGAAAACAAAGAGAAAAGATCCAAATGTTCGACTTGGTCATTTGCTGTTTGAGGACAGTGATGCTCATATCTGTGGGGAACGTGTGACCTGAGTGGGTTCATGTTTGTCTTTAAAGAGCTGCTGTGATTCTCTTTGTGTCTGATCTGTGAAACAGTCTGAGAGTCACACAGAGACCCAGCAGCTAAAGCCTGGATCATACTGGCTGCTGT
The DNA here is from genome assembly GCF_013358895.1 of Oreochromis aureus. Classification (NCBI taxonomy): domain Eukaryota; kingdom Metazoa; phylum Chordata; class Actinopteri; order Cichliformes; family Cichlidae; genus Oreochromis; species Oreochromis aureus. Next base: position 638,152 of record NC_052944.1, read on the forward strand.
TACTCCATCAGGACAACACTGAACCACAGTGGTGTTCATGGAAATCAATCAGTGCAACTTTACACTGGATTACCAAAAGTACTGACACGTCTGCCTTCACACACATGTGAACTTGAGTGACATCATATTCTGAATCCACACCATTTAATATGATGTCAGCCAAGAGTTCAACATATAACAGCTTAAACTGTTTTAAAAAGGTTTTTTCACAGGTTTAAAAGTGTTTACGGGAAATTTTAACAGTTCTTTCAGGAGCACATACATGAGGTCAGACACAGCTTTTAGAGGCTAAATTCACATTTTAGTAATGAAAGTGGCTTCGTGTGTGTGTGTGTGTGTGTGTGTGTGTGTGTGTGTGTGTGTGTGTGTGTGTGTGTGTGTGTGTGTGTCCATGGTTCCTCCACAGAGTGGACCAGCAGAGCTCAGAGGTTCCCAGTGGTCAGTCTGCCCAGCAGCATCAAACACAGCTGGACTCCATATTTATGGTCTGTACATGTACAACAGCTACTTTTATTATTAATATTAATAATAATACATTTGTTTATAGCTCCCTTTCACAACACCAAGGACTCTGTGGACTAAATGAGCAAAAGAAAACAAACTTTGAAATCAGACGGTGCAAATGTGATGACAGGGAAACGTTTTAAACATCGAGGCTTTAAACAAAAACCAAAGTGAAACAGTTTGTAGTTGAGATCAGTGGGAATGAAGCTGAAGAACTGTTTCTACAATAACTTTGAGCTCTTAAAAAGAAAAACTAGCTGAAAGTCTTTCTGCAGTTTATGATTTTTATACATCTGTTTGTGGACAAGTCCAGTTTTACTGTAGAGCCTCTCAAGTTGGTGACAGCAGCCAAAGTTCACGTGTAAACCAGAGCAGCAAATCAGGTCCAAATGTGTTGTTCACAGTGAGCGGGATCATCAGTGTGCTGCTATGTTAACATCCTGCAGCAGGATGTGTTTGGTCAGAGAATGGATAGATCACTAAGTCATTGTTGAGTTTAGGGGGACGGTAGACAGCTGGAGCAGGTTCAGCTGACACACAGTAGATTAAAGATAACTGAAAGCAGGAGTGAACCTTTAAGACCAGTTGTCTATATGATCAACTCAGTCACCTGAAACATCTCCAAGTTTCTGGCTTCGATCATCAACCTGTTGGTAGTTCAGCTCTGAACACCAGTGAAATGTTTCTCACTGAAATCGCTGCATTCATATGAACAGAATCAATGTTTTGGGATGATGGAGTTGTGGAGAATGTCTCAGTTAATCAGATAAAGTCAAACTTACAATTGATGAAGAGATCATTGATGATTGCTCCTTGATCATAAAGAAGTGGGTGTAGACTGAAGTTCAGAGAGGTGGGTCATTCATAAATATTCTGTTCCAGCTGCTGGAGGACAACATCATCACTTTTGTGAAGAACGAGCTGAAGAAGATCCAGAAGGCTCTGAATCCAAATAAGCCCCAGTGCTTGGAGTTTCAGAGGGAGGATGATGAGCAGAGGAGCAGCAGAGAGGCATTTGTGAAGATCACAGTGGACTTCCTGAGGAGAATGAAGCAGGAGGAGCTGGCTGACCGTCTGCAGAGACGTAAGAGGATTTATCTAAAGATTTAAGCTGCTGCATAAATGAGACACCTGTGACACCAGTGTGTTCAGTCATTTCTCAGTGGGTCAGAAAATGTCATCAGCATTTTGTAAAATAGGATTGTTGAAGTTGTATTTTTATTATTATTATTCAGAACTTCCAGCTGCAGTTTGTCATCGTAAACTCAAGTCTAAGCTGAAGAAGAAGTTCCAGTGTGTGTTTGAGGGCATCGCTAAAGCAGGAAGCCCAACCCTTCTGAATCAGATCTACACAGAGCTCTACATCACAGAGGGAGGGACTGCAGAGGTCAATGATGAACATGAGGTCAGACAGATTGAAACAGCATCCAGGAAACCAGACAGACCAGAAACAACCATCAGACAAGAAGACATCTTTAAAGCCTCACCTGGAAGAGACGAACCAATCAGAACAGTGCTGACAAAGGGAGTGGCTGGCATTGGGAAAACAGTCTTAACACAGAAATACAGCCTGGACTGGGCTGAAGACAAAGCCAACCAGGACATCCAGTTCATATTTCCATTCACTTTCAGAGAGCTGAATGTGCTGAAAGAGGAAAAGTTCAGCTTGGTGGGACTTGTTCATCACTTCTTTACTGAAACCAAAGAAGCAGGAATCTGCAGCTTTGAAGACTTCCAGGTTGTGTTCATCTTTGATGGTCTGGATGAGAGTCGACTTCCTCTGGACTTCCACAAAACTACAATCCTGACTGACCCTAGAAAGTCCACCTCAGTGGATGTGCTGCTGATAAACCTCATCAGGGGGAAACTGCTTCCCTCTGCTCGCCTCTGGATAACCACACGACCTGCAGCAGCCAATCAGATCCCTCCTCAGTGTGTCGACATGGTGACAGAGGTCAGAGGGTTCACTGACCCACAGAAGGAGGAGTACTTCAGGAAGAGATTCAGAGATGAGGAGCAGGCCAGCAGGATCATCTCCCACATCAAGAAAGCTCAAGCCTCCACATCATGTGCCACATCCCAGTCTTCTGCTGGATCACTGCTACAGTTCTGGAGGATGTGCTGGAAACCAGAGAGGGAGGACAGCTGCCCAAGACCCTGACTGAGATGTACATCCACTTCCTGGTGGTTCAGGCCAAAGTGAAGAAGGTCAAGTATGATGGAGGAGCTGAGACAGATCCACACTGGAGTCCAGAGAGCAGGAAGATGATGGAGTCTCTGGGAAAACTGGCTTTTGATCAGCTGCAGAAAGGAAACCTGATCTTCTATGAACCAGACCTGACAGAGTGTGGCATCGATATCAGAGCAGCCTCAGTGTACTCAGGAGTGTTCACACAGATCTTTAAAGAGGAGAGAGGACTGTACCAGGACAAGGTGTTCTGCTTCATCCATCTGAGTGTTCAGGAGTTTCTGGCTGCTCTTCATGTCCACCTGACCTTCATCAACTCTGGACACAATCTGCTGGAAGAACAACAAACCTCCCAGAAGTCTGAAACAGGAGAATCTGCAGAGAAACACTTCTACCAGAGTGCTGTGGACAAGGCCTTACAGAGTCCAAATGGACACCTGGACTTGTTCCTCCGCTTCCTCCTGGGTCTTTCACTGCAGACCAATCAGACTCTCCTACGAGCCCTGATGTCACAGACAGGAAGTATCTCAGGAATCACTCTAGCAACAGTCCAGTACATTAAGATGGAGCTCAGTAAGAATCTGTCTGCAGAGAAAAGCATCAATCTGATCCACTGTCTGAATGAACTGAATGATCGTTCTCTAGTGGAGGAGATCCAACAGCACAGGACTTCAGGAAGTCTCTCCACAGGTAAACTGTCTCCTGCTCAGTGCTCAGCTCTGACCTTCATCTTACTGTCATCAGAAGAAGATCTGGATGAGTTTGACTTCAAGAAATACTCTACTTCAGAGGAGGCTCTTCTGAGAATGCTGCCAGTGGTCAAAGCCTCCAACAAAGCTCTGTAAGTAAACATGTTGTCATCGCTTCATTGTTAAAATCATGGGAAATAAATCAGAAATGCTGAGTTCAAAGAGCACTGTAACATTTTTTTAAAATAGTAAATGAAATGATCATCAGTCACTCAGTAAATATCTGGTAGTTTTAATGTTTCACTCCAGCATTTCTAAAACACACTTTGTTCTGTAACTCTTATCAAAGCACAATCCAGACCCAGCCTATAAGAAGCTCTGATGCTTCAGCCCCTCTGACAGGTTTATGATCCTCAGCTTGTTCACTTGTCTCCAACTCCAGGAGTTTGGTTGTTTTATTCTAAAGCACAAACTTCACCTGCCAGACTTCACCTACATCTTTTTATGATGTTCGTAATTTAAGTTCAAGTTTGCATCTCACTTTCAGTGCACACTCTCCCTTTTTAAATATAAATCTCTGCTGTCATGTTTTCATCCCGTATGGAGGGAGAACTTCGGTCTTCATTACTGAAATTGCCTCTAAGGTCGTGTTTCTTGTCAGTAACCAGTAACTGTAAGGCTTCCATAACCAGGGTTCCCACAGAATTACTCTCTACGGTTTCCTCCCACTGTCCACAGACATGCAGTTAGGTTACCTGGTGATCTAAACTTCATGCAGGTGTGAGTGAGAGTGGTTGTCTGTCCCTCTGTGGGCTTAGTGGGAGAGACTGGATGGATCTCTGCTTTGTCTTTGATATTTCCTGACAGCAAACATTCTCCATGAAGTCTGTTTCAGCTCATCTCCTTTATACGCACCTTTAACAGGAAGAGTTTTATACAGCTAGTGTTTAAAATCCAGTGTTCCTCACAATACACATGTAATGAGCATAATGATTATTGAATTACTAAAATTTTCTAAAATAATTGTTTTAGTTAATATTGTATGATAGTGTACACAGAATTATTAGCTCAGTAGGCAGAGTGGTTGCACCATGATCGTAAGGTCAGGGGTCGAATCCACCAAATAGCTACCCTGTGGTACCCCTGAGCAAGGTACCGTCAAGGTACCAATTGTGTGCACTGGATTGGTAGCACTCATAGTCTCATAGGTTTAAAATAAAATAAAAAAAAGGTTCAACATATAAACAATTTTTTTTCCCTTTCTCTCTCAGACTGAGCAGCTGTAACCTCTCAGAGGAAGGCTGTGAAAAGTTATTGTCAGTGGTCAGCTCCCAGTCCTGTAGTCTGAGAGAGCTGGACCTGAGTACCAACAGCCTGAAGGCTTCAGCAGTAAAGCTTCTGTCTGCTGCAGTGGAGAGTCCACACGCCAAACTGAATGTTCTGAGGTCAGATCAATTTGTATTCTGTTTAGTTCTGTTTGTTTATGTGTTTGATGTTTGTTTTTGTTCATATCTTTATCCAGTTATCCTTGTTTCATAGCATTTTTATTCATTTCCAAGTTAAAGTGAAGTTTTACTAACCTGCTCAGCACAAGACAATAAGCTATTTAACCCTGATTACACTTTAACAACAATCTTTATTCATGTTTTTATCTTCAGACTTAACATCTGTGAACTCTCAGAGAGCCGCTGTAAAGCTCTGTCCTCAGTTCTCAGCTCACAGTCCTCTAGTCTGACAGAGCTGGACCTGAGTATCAGAAAGCTGCAGGATTCAGGAGTGAAGCTTCTGTCTGTTGGACTACAACGTTTAAACTGTAAACTGAATACTCTGAGGTCAGATCAGAAAACATTTTGTTTTTAGAATTATTAATTAAAGTTCATCCATATGATGTTGTATCTTAGTATGTTTGTGTTTCCTTTAAAAATAGAAAGTCAACATTTAATGTTGTGAAATGTATTAACAAACTCTACATGAGTATTTGTTGTATAGACTGCCTTTTATTTTTCAGACTGAGTGGCTGTAACCTGTCAGAGAGAAGCTGTGAAGCTCTGTGCTCAGTCCTCAGCTCCCAGTCCTCCAGTCTGAGAGAGCTGGACCTGAGTAACTCTGACCTGCAGGATTCAGGAGTGAAGCTTCTGTCTGCTGGACTAAAGAGCTCACAGTGTGCAGTGGAAACTCTCAGGTCAGGATTCAAACTTTTCCACAGATGATCATTTGAAATGTGACTTATATTATTGTATAAACAGGTAACTTTTATACAGCTGTCAAGTGAACTTTTATTTACATTTGAGTGGATAATTGGACTCTGAATTACTAAAAGTTGTTATAGTGATGTCTTTGTTTATTTAAAAAAATACTTCATGTACTGCCTAATTTAAAGATTTAGGCTCCTTTGGGCCAATAATATATATATTTGATTTCTTTGTGAATGAAATTAGGAGGATATTGGCGACTGCTGATTGGTTCGCTGTTTGTTTTTTATTCACAGTACTTACTTAAAATTAAAGGCTGATTTCTCAAAATGAGATGTTTATCTTTTCTTCTACAACACTTGGAGCCACCAAATCTTCTTGCTTGATTTATTCATTACAGTTTGATTTAAAGAATATTAGACTCGTAACATAATAAATATATTTATTTCACTTCTTCTTGAGAGAAAGAAAGGGACGACTGGGTGAGCTCCAGTGGTTTATCCCAGCAGAGAGAGCGGCACACTGGGCTGCAAATGATCACAGTAGTAATGGCCATAGTTTGATAAAACAGGTAGTCTTAATACAGGGTTCTGGTGCCGATGTGGGGGAGGGGACTTGCCCGGTACTAACTACGTACTACTAAGTCTGTGAAGGTTCTCAGTCATCCAGGTCATCGTAGTCTAAGGAGCTTGCAAAGAAAGCGTCTGGACTTCTTTAAGTTGCTTGAAGACGTTTCACCTCTCATCCGAGAAGCTTCTTCAGTTCTAAGGTCAAAGGGTGGAGAGTCCCAGATATAAACCTAGTGGGTGTTTCCCCCCACAGAGGGACAAAAGGACCCCCTGATGATCCTGTAATCGCCTGAGCCAAGGTGTGAAACTGGGTGTGGGTCACAATCAGCCAGGGTTTCGGGTGAGTTCATTGTGAAACTTGGCCCCACCCTATCATGCGAATTCCTGAGGTCAGATGGCCCAGGATGTGAGTGGGCGTTAAGGCGTCTGGGGAGGGAACTCAAAACTGGATTATAGATGGCAGAGAGTTGGTGTCGTAAACCACCGCCTCTGTTCAAAGATGGTCGCTCACAGTGGACATAGATGGCTTCTTTCACTCCTTCTCTACTGCTCATGTATTCCTCTTGTGATGCTGCGTCTTTGAGGGAGGCTCATACATGCCGTCATTTGTTGATCCTAAGAACGTTCCTCAGACCGACTTCTTCAACAACACTAATCGGCCTGCAGTTTGTAGCTACTCACTTCACTGTGGCGTTTGTTAGCTTGTCTTTCTTTGGTTTATCTAGACTCCTCCCACAAGCTGATCCTACGTAGTCTGCCCAAGCCTCCCACCTCTGTTTGTTTGGGTGGTTTGTTTGCTGCCATCAACAGCGTGTAATGCATTTAAGTGATACTTCAGACATGAAGTACTCCGACGATAAAAAACTCAACTTTGCTTAAAAATAAATATAGCTGTATCAACACTGCCCTCTGGAATAATTAGACTTTGATGACAAACTGATGTGATCTCCATGTTTCCTTTGTTGGACTGTGGGCGAGTGTCAGAACTGAATGTACTGAGTAACATGTAGAGTTTAAATATGTGTCAGTTCCAGTTTTAGAGCTCTAAAGTGCAGCTATCATGTTAGGAATATGTTAGGAATAGACAGTAACACTGAGCACACTGAAGTCAAATCTTTATTTATCCAGTTCATCTGTAGGCTGAGCTCAGTCCATCCATTTAGTGAAATGATGTTTAAAGGTCTCCTTGTTCTGTGAGCGTGCACAGATCCTGAAGCAGAAAGCCTGGGTTAACAGAGAAATGATCATCACTGTGATGATGCTCATCATCTCTGACTGGGATTTGAGGTTTTGTCAAAGCAGCAAAGAAAGCCTGGCTGTGTTGGACTGGGTGTGGAAGCAGCTCCCAGTTTGAGTTCAGGAGACAGACACCCTCTCTACTTTGAAGATCAGCTTCAAACTTTCCTTTTTGATAAAGCTTATAGTTCGAGCTGGATCAGGTGACCCTGAACCATCCCTTAGTCATGCTGCCATAGAGATGGATAACAGACGGATTGTTGTTTTGTGTGTCTGCAGCCTGTCAGGCTGTCTGATCACAGAGGAAGGCTGTACTTCTCTGGCCTCAGCTCTGAGCTCCAACCCCTCCCATCTGAGAGAGCTGGACCTGAGCTACAATCATCCAGGTGACTCAGGAATGAAGCTGCTGTCGGCTGGACTGAAGGATCCAGGCTGGAGACTGGACACTCTCAGGTATGAAGAATGTCTGATAGAGGAGGAAGAGCTGGAAACATTTCCTGTGTCCTTCCCTCACTTCCTGTTTGTTTCCTGCAGATGAGACATGAACAATCACACATGCAGGAATATTTTCAGAGACAGACACGCTAGTCTAGCTGGATAGTACATGGATATTTATGACGGGGTCTCCAAGGAGTCTGTTTGCAGGAACATTAATGATAACTGATAAGTCATGTTGAGAGTTTCATTAAAAGTAGACCTACAGTTAGGTCCATAAATATTTGGACAGAGACAACATTTTGTAACTTTAGATACACTTTATTAGGTCACAGGTGTACTATACCTGAGATAGTGGGCACTGTGTACCTAATAAAGTGTCAGCCATGTGTATGTTTCCCATGCTGTATGTCCACAGTCACAGTGACAGTCAGTGACACTGACAGAAGGGTGAAACAAGGCTGTGAATCATTTCAGTCTGTGTGTGTGACAAAGAGGCAGACAGGAGCAGCTAACATTTGGAAATGGAAGCTTACTGGAAACTCTACATTCACGGCTGAATTCACAATAGATTTGTTCTCAAGTGCACATTTAGCAGCTAATGCTAATACTGTTTTCCCTTGCTTTCTACAACTTGAGCAGCTATTGCTAAGTAGGCCACTTTGCTCTGCTAAGGATTTGTGTGACCATAATAGAAACTCTGATAAGCTAATGCTGCTAAGCTAATGCTATTTATGGGCCCTGTTAGAATCATTCTCATTCTGTTGTTTGAGAACAATATTAACGTTTCACATCATTATAACACAAGAGAAAAGGGTATTAGCGTTAGCTACTAATGCTTATTCACCTCAAATTAGCTTTAGCTGCTAATGGGAGCTTACTTAGCATAAACCCTTCACATTGTTATAATGCAAGGGAAAAGAGTCACTCATGGCAGCCTATTTAGCATTAACGTCACATCATTATAACACAAGAGAAAAGGGTATTAGCATTAGCTACTAGTGCTTATTCACCTCAAATTACCTTTAGCTGCTAATGGCAGCCGACTTAGCATTAACTCCTCACTATTAATGCTAATTTGCATTAGCTGCTCATATTGTTATAAGGAAAGAGAAAACGGTATTAGCATTAGCTGCTAATAATTATTCACCCCTAATTAGAATAAGCCGCTAAAAGCAGTATTAGTATTAGCTACTATCATTTTTAATAAGTAAAACAGTGTTAGCATTATTGGATAATGCTAACGCACATTAAATTAGCATTAGCTATGTACAACAGCGTAGTTAGAATTAGCCGCTCACATTGTTAAAAAGTAAGGGAAAACAGTATTAGCAGTAGCGCATAATGCTAATTCACGTCAACGTAGTATTAGTTAATAAGGGCAGCCTACTTAGCATTAACTGCTCATTAATATAATGCTAATTCACATCAAATTAGCATTAGCTGCTCAAGTTGTTATAAGGAAAGAGAAAACGGTATTAGCATTAGCTGCTAATAATTATTCACCCCTAATTAGAGTTAGCCCGTAATGGCAACCTACTTAGCATTAACTCCTGACATCGTTAGAATTAGAATTCAACTTTATTGTCATTGCACATGCACAGGTACAGGGCAACGAAATGCAGTTCAATTCAATTCAATTCAATTTTATTTATATAGCGCCAAATCACAACAAAAGTCGCCTCAAGGCGCTTTATATTGTACAGTAGATCGCACAATAATAAATACAGAGAAAAACCCAACAATCATATGACCCCCTATGAGCAAGCACTTTGGCGACAGTGGGAAGGAAAAACTCCCTTTTAACAGGAAGAAACCTCCGGCAGAACCAGGCTCAGGGAGGGGCGGGGTCATCTGCTGTGATTGGTTGGGGTGAAAGAAGGAAAACAGGATAAAGACATGCTGTGGAAGAGAGAGACAGAGATTAATAACAGATATGATTCGATGCAGAGAGGTCTATTAACACATAGTGAGTGAGAAAGGTGACTGGAAAGGAAAAACTCAATGCATCATGGGAATCCCGGCAGCCTCGTCTATTGCAGCATAACTAAGGGAGGATTCAGGGTCACCTGGTCCAGCCCTAACTATATGCTTTAGCAAAAGGAAAGTTTGAAGCCTAATCTTGAAAGTAGAGATAGTGTCTGTCTCCTGAATCCAAACTGGAAGCTGGTTCCACAGAAGAGGGGCCTGAAAACTGAAGGCTCTGCCTCCCATTCTACTTTTAAATACTCTAGGAACAACAAGTAAGCCTGCAGTGTGAGAGCGAAGTGCTCTAATAGGGTGATATGGTACTACAAGGTCATTAAGATAAGATGGGGCCTGATTATTTAAGACCTTGTATGTGAGGAGCAGGATTTTGAATTCTGGATTTAACAGGAAGCCAATGAAGGGAAGCCAAAACAGGAGAAATCTGCTCTCTCTTTCTAGTCCCTGTCAGGACTCTTGCTGCAGCATTTTGGATCAGCTGAAGACTTTTCAGGGAGTTTTTAGGACATCCTGATAATAAAGAATTACAGTCGTCCAGCCTGGAAGTAATAAATGCATGAACTATCATCTTCTGGGTTCTTTGTTGTCTCATTTGTAATACCCAGAGACTCTGAGTTTCTCTTCCTGACACGGGATGAACATGCAGGTTGTCTCTGTAACAGTTGATGCAGAGACTGGCCCCTGAACAGACCATCCGAAGGTGCTCTCCAGTGCCACCAATGTTTCTGTAAGTCTCTCCACCCTTCCTGTCACGATCTGCCAATAGTAGTCAGCTCCTATGAGGACAGCAAGCTCTGGTTCCTCATTGGATCCTGGGAAGTCAGCCAGTTGTAGTCCTCTTTTCTTAAGCTCATGCTGGATCTGTTCACCAGGAACCTTCATTATTGCCGAGCACACTTGTGGGGTCTCCACAGCTTCTATTACAATACTCTGGCTAGGATCCCAGATGATTTGTAGCATGACCTTCACTATGCCGCGCTGTGATCTTGTGGGAAAGGAGGACCCAAATGTGTGTAGTGTCAATGTCTCTTGCCTTATTACTGGTAAATTTAGGCTCTTCACCAACGTTTCATGTATGAAGCTTCTTTGGCTGCCTCCATCTAATAAGCAACGAGCCACCCTTCTGCCTGACGGGCCTTCAATCCACACCTTTGCAGTCTGTAGCAACACAGTGTTCTGTTCACCTGGTTTCACTCTTACTGAATGAGGGAGCACGGAGGAGACCACTGCTTCTTCTGGTTGGGATGGGGCCTGTACATCCACCCTTTCACCACCACACACAGCAACGTGATGTCTCCATCCACATTTCTCACAGGACACATTCTTGGTCTTACAGAATCTTGCAATGTGTTTCTGTCCCAAACACACAAAACATCTCCCCATTCTCTTTAACTTGTCCTTTCTTTGAAGCGTGTCATTATTTGGGCAGTTTTCTGATTTGTGATCATCACACTCACAGAATATGCAGGTGTTTTGTTTCTGGCTGGCTGTGTACAGGGCAGCAGTAGATTGTATGCTAGGCCTTTTAAACCTCACATCACTGAGCGGTGGCTTGTACAGTTTATTTTCAGTTTTCTGTGGGTTGTACGACTTTGTCATTTGCAGCGCTCTTTCCCTGCTCTGAACCTCCTTCTGTAGGAATGTGACCATTTCTGACACTTTCCACTCTTCATCTCCATTTCTCTGACGGCTGTATTCAAGAGCTATATCATCTGGAATCATCTTTAGCAATATTGGGCATAACAAGCTTCCGTAGCTTTCTGACACTACACCCAATGACTCTAAACTTCTGATCTGAATTTCACATTCATCATACAGCTGCCTCAAAGCATGCACATCAGAGGATTCTTTAACAGGGGTGAGGTTCAGCAGTTTTGACATGTGCGCACTAATTACTACATCCTTTCTTCCAAATCGGTTTTGCAGTAACTCAATTGCGTTGTCATAATTTTCATCTGTCAACATCAGTCCTGCAACTGCCTTTGCTGCTTGGCCAGTGAGATAGGTTTTCAGATATGTAAACTTCTCTCTTTTGCATAGTGCATCATTGTGGTGAATAACAGCTTCATATTGACTCCAAAACTCCTGCCACAAACTGGCATCTCCATCATATTTGTGAATGATCAGCTTAGGAAGCTTTACCGATGCTCTCTGTGCCAATGAATGAGCAGAGCTAGCGTCACTCACCCTTAGATTCGCGGCAATTCTCATTTCTCTTAATTATGCGCCGTGCACGGCTCTTGGACAGGATGATGCGCTCCTTATATTCCTCTGAGCTTTCGATCTCCATTTCCAGGTCATCCAGAGCTGCTTTACGTTCTATTTCACTATCTAAGGCATACAAGCTGAGCTCCTTTGCCGACAGCATTTCCAGTAATGTGCTCGGATAGTCAGTGTCTGGATCTGGTTTAGCCATTTCGGAGTCAATTTGATGTACAAGTCGTGTGGTAGCACCTCTTATCGTCCCACGTTTCCGTTTTGTTCTTTCCATTTCTCTCTGATGCTCGTCATCCGCCACTCCCGCAGCTTCGGCGGCTCCACGTAAGTCCTGTTCGCTCATTTCTCCCGGGTTTCGGCACCAAAAAATGTTGTGGTGAATCCACTTAGCCAAAAAAATGGATCGGACATCAGTTGTAGAAACGATAGTCTTTATATAAGGCTTCAAAAAGGGGAATGTACAACAAATAAACTTCTCGACATCAGAGCAACATATAATGGCTTCCCGAAACTTTCTTTGCTAGCTAAAACCCAGAGTAACTTTTGTCTACCACAAAGGATTCTGGGAAACGCAGTTTTCTAATGAAAATACCTGTTAAATGCTCCCCTTTAGCAGAAAATTAAATCTATAATTAACAGCTCTCACAAACATGTGACTAACACTTAAATCACTTACAAAATAACCAAAATGCTGTTATCAAACAATAAACTGCAATAAAGTTACAAATAGGAAAACGATATGAGCATTAGGTTCTAATGCGTATTTGCCTTAAATTAGACATAGGTGCTAATGGCGACCTACTTAGCATTAGCAGCTCAGATGTTGTAATGCTAGAGAAAAGAGTGTTAGCATTAGCTACTCACATTGTAAAAAAGTAAGTGTTAGCATTAGTGCATAATGCTAATTCACATCAAATTAGCATTAGTTAATAACGGCAGCCTATTTAGCATTAGCAGATGATGTTGACCTTGGCCCACTGGAAAAGTTAAGAACTAAAGATTTAGGAGTGTTTCTCGATAGCTCTTTCTCATTTGAGAAACAAATGAATTCTGTTATTAAAACCAGCTCTAAGGTTTATATTGTTGATTGTCATTTATGCTTAGAAATATTAACTCATATATGCTTAGAGTTTTATAATTGATTGCATGATGATAGAGGTTTGATCCTTAGTCGTCTGTAAAGACTCTGTGTGCCTTCCAGAGTGCTCTGGGATGCACACACCACTTGGGGCCATGAGAGAGGTCGTACCCTCTTTTACTGATTTATGGTGTAGGACAGGGGTCTCAAACTCAATTTAGCTGGGGGCCGCTGCAGGCAGAGTCTGGGTGAGGCTGGGCCGCATTAGGTTTTCCACAAGAAAGGCATGGTTAAAAATTCCAATTTTCTCAAATCTCTTTATTTTTTAACACAAAATATGAAAAATAAATAAACAAATTAAGAATTAATAAGTTAATAAATCAATCTGTAAATAAATAAAATAATAATAAGATATTTTTAGTCAGTGAACTTATGTGTTTTTTTCAGTCTTCTATATCTGCTGTATTTAGATTGAAATGTCTGTATTAACAGTTGTATAACCTTCTTCTGAACATGAAGGGAACACTGTAGAAAATGAACTGTTCTTCTGAACATGGCTTCTCTTGCCTCCTCCTTGCTGCTAGAGACCTGGCAGCGTTTCCTCTTGCATAGCCGAGCCAGATTTGGCCTGAGGGAGGAAGCAGTTGCGACCCTCAGTATGTCTTGAAGATGATCATCCGTAAGTCTGGACCTGTACTTGGACTTATTGAAGTTCAAAGTGGAGAAGAGCTTTTCGCACAAGTATGTGCTACCAAAAAGGCACATGGTCCGCTTGAAGGTTCGGGAAAGCCGAGGGAAACTAGGGCTCAATTCTCTCAAAGGTTGTCCAAGCTTGTCTGCTTTTCCACTCACCTCCCTGAACTTTGAGTTCAGAGTTGCACTGCAGCTCAATGAGCTCCATTTGAAGCACAGAAGGGGCATCTTGCACATCAGAGGAGAAGGGTCCACAAAAATGTGAAAGGTGGCTCTGTGTGTCTTGAAGTCAGCAAATCTGTGATCAAATTCCTCCTGTAGCCTCAACATGACATCAACATACTTGTCAGCACTGAATGGTGTGCCTGCATCCACGAGTGCCTTGCATGCTGGGAAATGGCAAAGGTTTGTCTGAGAGAGCTGAGCTTTCCAGAGCGCAGGTTTGTGGAGAATGCTCTCACGTTGTCATAGGCAGCACTGACAAGTTGCCCCTGGCCTTGTAACTTCTTGTTCAGTACATTAAGCTCATGTGTTATATCATAAGAAAAGCTAAGTCCATGAGCCATTTGGGATCAGTCAGCACAGGAACACTAACTCCATCCTTCTCCATGAAGGCTTCACTTCTGCTCTCAACTCAAAAAGTCTCTTTAATACATTTCCCCTGCTGAGCCAACGTACCTCAGTGAAGTCGAGCACATCCCCATCTTCTGACTCCATTTCCTCTAAAAAAGCACGAAACCTTCGGTGCTTTAAGCCCCTGGATCTGATTTGGTTGATGCATTTCACAACCATAGACATCACATTGTCAAACTTCAGGCATTTGCTGCAAAGGACCTGCTGATGGATAATGCAGTGCAGAGCAATGGCCTCCTCCACGCCTTCCTCTTCCAGTGTTTTTGAACAAGTGCCACCAGTCCATTTGTCCTCCCTGTCATTGATGGCGCTCCATCTGTTGTTATTCCAACAAACCTCTTCCATGGCAAACCAACATTCTCAATGGCATCACACAGCTTGTAAATATCTCCTGAGCGGTGGTCTGGCCATGCATTGGAATCACTGTGAGCAGCTCCTCCATCACTTCAAAACTGTCATCAACACCACGGACATACATTGGGATCTGGGCAGTTTCGGTGATGTGGTCTCATCCAGAGCGACTGAGTGTGCACTGAAACATTTGGCTTTCTCACACAGTTGGTCAGAAATGTCACAGGTCAGAAATGCGATCTGCTGCGGTGTTGGCAGAAAGGCTGATGTTGCTAAACTGACCTTTCTTTCCCGGACAGACTATATTTGCAGCCTGCAATATGCACTTTTAGACAAATTCCCCTTCTGTGAATGGCTTCCCTGCTTTAGCGATCATCTCACTAACCACGTGGCTTCGACTGCTGCATTATTCTCTTTGGTTGCTTTCTTGAAGAAATCTTGCTGCCTCAGTAGATCTGCTTTAAGACTGGCAACCCGGTTCGCTCTCATCTCCTGGTATTTTGCATCCACCTCAGCATGTCTAGTTGTGTAATGACGTTTCAAAGTGTATTCCTTGTGCAGCGCAACTTCCTCTGTGCAAATGAGACACGTCGGGGTGCCCCTGTGCTCAACAAAGAAATATTGCATTTCCCACTTTTCCTGAAATTGTCGGTGCTCATCACCAACCGTTCTCTTCACCGCAGGCTTTGAAAAAGACATGTTTGGGGCTGTGTAACATTTATAATTCTACTTGGTGTCACTGTCGCATTGAAGTTTCAATCAAGCGTTTAGCCGACGGACGGGGAACGTCTCAACGCGTAGAGAACGTCATTCCTGCTTCTTTTTCTTGCAACCGTAGCACGGCGATCGGCAGATAAGAAGCCGGTAGCAGTCTCCTTTGTTTTTACGCTCGATGTTCACGTCTTTCATGACGACACGAACACCGTGGTGTTTGCAGATGGTACAAAGTACAGGGATAGCGAGCGTAAAAAAGGCGTCTGCTCACGGCGCCGGGCTGTTGTTACAGGAGAAAGAAGCAGAAATGACAGCGTGACACATAAATAACATGTTTCTGATGTTAGTTGTTTTGACTGCTTTTACATTATATTGAAATATATGTAATGTTCATGTTTGCTGCAATGCAAACGGAGCAATGCAAATAAAAAACATCGACCCACAAATTACGGTGCGACCCTATAATTAGTCGGGTTACCGGGGACTGTTGTTGCCGATGAACAGGTGTTGCTATGTGACTGCAGACTAAATTGGGCTGCATTGACTTCATTACTTTTCTTTTATCCCGCCGCCTACGCATCACTTTGAGAGTTAATATGAGATCTCTCTCTGTGAGAAAATAACTAAAACTCCCACTGACGTGTGTATAAATCTATATACGTATTTTCATATTAAGGTGGGGGCCAAAAACTATCGTCCTGCGGGACGCAATTATTCAGCAGGGCCGCGAGTTTGAGACCCCTGGTGTAGGAGGACACCTACTCTGTGTCTGGTTAAGTATAAGAGCCCTTTGTTAGGGGGACCGCTGGACTCTTAGCACCAGCTTTGGGGTCACAGGGTCACATCTGGAACACACACACACACACACACACACACACACACACACACACACACACACACACACACACACACACACACACCTACACTATGCACAGACTGGTACTCTTTGTTCATACCTGTGTAAGACGTCATATGTTAATGAACTTATGCATATTCATGTAAGCTCAATAAAGAGCAGTGTTACGAGGGAGCAGACGAGAGCGACTGAGGTCAAGTGAAGGAACGGTGCTGTCACAGTTCTCTCCCTCATCAATTGTCTGGTTCCAGCGGTGGCTCTGTGCTAGACGACCCATCACCAGCTGTTTCCACTGGTTACCAGTACGTGGTAGAATCCACTTCCAGATCTTGTTGTCTTTAAATCTCTGAGTGGATTGGCTCCATCTTATCTCTCTTTAACAAAATAATCCAAGTGGAGCCCTCAGGTCTGCAGATAAGCAGCTTCTGACCAGAACTAGCCGTAAAAACAGAGGTGAGCTTTATCGATGGCTGCAGCCAAACTCTGGAACAGTCGCCCTTCACATCAGGTCGTCACCAACACTCGACATGTTTAAAACCCGGTTGGAAACACATTTGTACTCTGTAGCTTTCAATCCTGACGAGTCTTTATAGTAATTACTGTGTATGTTTCCTATTTTATCTCTACTCTGTGCAGCACTTTGGCTCAAGCTGTTTTTAAATGTGCTGATAAATAAATGTAGATTTCTTTGAATCAAACAGTGGAGCCGAGCTTTGAGCTCAGTGTGTAACAGTGTGTGTGTGAGAGCCATGTAATGTCCATGTGTGCATGCTGACTGCTCTGACCCCTCCTCCTTTCAGGGCGGAGCCTGCTGGAGTCCGATGGTTGAGACCAGGTCTGAGGAAGTGTAAGTGTGTTTTTAATGGGATTCATGAAAACAAAGCAGCACACATTCAACCATCTTCATCATGTCAGGAGTCATCATCAAAGTGTCAATCAATGAACAGATGATGGATCAATAACTGCAGCTGGATTGTGTTTGTTTTCTCCATCAGATTCCTGTCAACTCACAATCGACACAAACACAGTGAACACAAAGCTCCAACTGTCTGACAACAACAGGAAGGTGACACATGTGTGGAAGGTTCAGTCATATCCTGATCATCCAGACAGATTTGATGTTCTTCAGCTGCTGTGTAGAGATGGTCTGACTGGTCGCTGTTACTGGGAGGTCGAGTGGAGAGGAAGAGTTTATATATCAGTGAGTTACAGAAGCATCAGAAGGAAAGGACGCAGTGGTGACTGTGCGTTTGGACACAATGATCAGTCCTGGAGTCTGTTCTGCTCTGGTCGTGGTCCTCAGTGTGTCTGGCACAATAACAGAGAAACATCCATCTCCTCCTCTTCCTCCTCCTCCTCCTCCTCCTCTGTCTCTAACAGAGCAGCAGTGTATGTGGACTGTCCTGCTGGCACTCTGTCCTTCTACAGAGTCTCCTCTGACACTCTGATCCACCTCCACACCTTCAACACCACATTCACTCAAACTCTTTATCCTGGGTTTATGTTCTGGCCTGGTTCCTCAGTGTCCCTGTGCTGAGTGTAAAGAGTGTCTCCTGTTAGAGAAACACTCTGACTGTTGAACAGTTCAGTCTGTACATGTCTGTCTCTTTCACTCACAAACACGTTTTCACATTCATGGATTCAATCAGTTGATGTTTGAAACTCTTCTCAATGATTCCTTGTAAACTTCTTCAGTCACAAACAAACAGGAAGTGATGTCACATGTGTTCCTGTCCACACAGCAGAATGAGTCTATTGCTGACAGTGATGTACAAACAGAGTGAGCATTTCTGAGGCCAAAATAAACTGAGTAGTTCACTGAATGAACACTGTGAGCTCAGTTCCTTCATCATTAGTATGGATTATATATGTATATGTATTATATTAGTATCATATATATCAGGTGCTGCTGGTTCCAGTCATTGTGCAAATGTGCTGTTTGTAAGGTTGTAAAGCTGCAGTCAGCTGAGACTGAAGAAGTCACCTGATCAGTGAGCAAACGTGAAAACGTCCAGATGAACAGAATCAAGCTTTTGGGATCAGCCAGCAATGCAGCATCATTGTTGTTCAGGTTCAGAGGTTTGCAGGAATGAACTGATGACCAGAAACAGCTGCAGAGTCCAATCAAATACCAGCTGGAGTTCAGCTGCATTTGAAGAAGTCAAAGAAAAGTAAGGATGGCAAAGGGCGATGTTTTCTTCCAAAGAACTGAAAACATGGTCGACGCCTCATTAGAAGAATCATCTGGACATTTGTGAGGAACTCTAACCAAGAAAGCAACACAAGAAAGCAACGTCACACAGATCCAACAGACAGTTTCCATGACTGCAAGTGTTCAGTGTAAAAATGCTACATTGCATTATTGCATCCTCTCACCACAGGAGGCGCTGTTGGCACCACTGATTGCTTATCAGCTGTTCTCTGATGAGCTGATTGATCCTGTGAATAACGGGACTCACTGAACTCTGTGACACAGTGAAGATTACAGAGTTTAACATCTGACTGACGTCACACAGACAGAAGGATGAACCAGTGAGGCACAGAACACAGTTACTGGAGATACTGGATCAGCTCCATGTGAACCTCTGATGGAGAAGCTGCTGACCCAGAGAAACATCAGGACATGACAGGCAGCTGCACTGATCTAACAACATGTAGCAGAGCTGATCTATGTTAGAGGATCTATCACAGCAGCTGAAAGTCCAACACTGGATACCAGCTGAGCCTGTGCTGAGTGTTACAGGAAAAGAAACACTGACACTGGGAGACACAGTGATGCTGACTGGGGCACAGAGCTGAATGATGCAGCATCAGGACACTGTT
Source organism: Oreochromis aureus (assembly GCF_013358895.1). Lineage (NCBI taxonomy): Eukaryota > Metazoa > Chordata > Actinopteri > Cichliformes > Cichlidae > Oreochromis > Oreochromis aureus. The sequence continues at coordinate 657,316 of NC_052944.1, forward strand.
TCAGTCTGACTGACAGAGAAACCTGTAGCTGCATCTACATGTGAGGCAGAGGCCACACAAGCAGCTTTCTATGTTTCACAGTGACTGAGATCTTCAGTGGGGTGGACATGCTCCTGTACAGACCTCTGAGGAGAACCAAGGTGCAGTCAAAGAGTCCAGTCTGTCCTCACAGATGTCAACATGTGGTTTCATCAGGTCTGCTGTCAGCTAGCAGGCTCACATCAGAATCACTGTTCCTGAAAAACACAGTCTGTGTGACATCATCAGTCAGCTGATGGTCCCAGATCTGAATGGTTTCTGTCTCTACTGAGGAAGTCAGAGAATCTCACTGAGGTGTGGATCAGGTCTGAGTGAGCTGTGGAGGGACAGCTTTAAACAGTCCACAGGTCTCACGTCCTGCTCAGTCTGGTAGCAGATACCTCGTATTGTTCCAGATGTGCTGACATCACCAGCAGCAGCACAGCTGTGTGATACGATGAATCTCAGTTATTGATCCAACACACAGGAAATACAAAGATCAGGATTTCTGAGAGTAATCATTATGAGTCTGATGATCACTGAATGTTAGTCTCCACAATAATAAGCTAACACAAGCAAACACAGCTTTCAGCTCTTATTTTGAAACTTCTTTAGAGAGCTGTGATGTGACCCAAGTGCCTGGCTCTGAGGCACTTGGGTCAGCCTCTGTTGTTTAGAAGTGTTACAGACTGTGAATGACACAGACCTGTCAGTTTCATGTTTGTCTGTAACACAGCTCAGGGCTCCATGCTGAACGCATCCATCCAGTGTTATTGATCCAGGACTAATACCAGCATTGGGATCAATACTACACAATCACATGTGTCCACGTGATGCAGTTTGAAGACCAATCAGATGTCTCTGTATGAGGAGGCGGGGTCACAGGAGGTTCACAGAAACTCTGCAGCAGCATCATCAGCTCACATGGAAACTTTGATGATTCACTTCTGTGGTGTTTTTACACAAACACGTCACAAAATTAGCTCCACCTGTTTGTGTGCGAGCTTTGACTTTCTTGTCTTCATCCTGGATTCTTGTGTTTTTACACACAGCAGATGTTTCCTGGTTGGTTCCTTGATGACCACATGAAGCTTTCTGAAGCTTGGATTGAAAACGCTTCATTACTCAAAGCTTTCCAACACAGGCCTCTGTGCTGCCATCTGGTGGACAAACATATGAAGTGCAGCGTGAAGCTACAAATTAAACTGCTTCAGCTGCGTTTATATATAACATACTATAACCTATATAACTATATGTATAGTGTATTATGTAGGATTTAGAGCTGGGGGGAGAACTGCTGATGGCCTGGTTGTTATTTATGTTCCCCATGGTTCACCAGCTCTCACACAACATCAGCACCAATGATCCACGTCCTTATAAACCTCTGAATCAGGTCCTGAAGCTGTGACGCGTCCTGAGTGAAGACCTCACTGATCACATGACTCTGGTCACCTGGACTCAGTGTTTCTGAAGCAGTGTGCTGGGTTTTACAAATACGTGGCTGCTGCCTGATGTTGGGCCCACAGAGGAAGACGACTCTCTCACTCTTCTTCACTTCCTCCTTAAACATGTGGAAGGAGAGCAAAGTGCTGCCAGACTCTTATTTCTGACAGGAACAGAAGAAACCACAGCAAACTGGTCCAGTTCTTCATCTTCATCACAATCTATTTATTTCTGATGGTGTCTTCAGTCTGAGGGTTTGAAGTTTCCATGTCTGTGTGATGTGTGTGTGTGAAGGCTGCTGGTTAAACTGGGACTGAGTGCTCATAGAGAGATGCTCCATGAGTCCCAGTACAGACTACAAACATGGTGGAAACTTAGCTTTGATATCCACACACTCTGCACGTCTGTGAGTAACTGTGATGAAGATGTGCAGAGATCTGTGTCCAAACAGGAGGAAGACTGTAAAGACTCTGTGCTTCTAACAGCCTCTGTTAACATATGTGAGGCTGTTTGTTGTTGTTGCCATGGAGCTTTTCACTGTTTGGGTCAGCAGGTCATGTGATCAGGTTTGTTCTGCTGGACGATGGTTCAGTGTCAGGGTTTGTTTGCATTCATCAATAAATATCTAAATAAATCAAAGACTCCATGTTTGTTCTTTCATCATGTGACCTCTGCTCATCCATCTCTGTGTGTATCAGGATACATTTAGTTCATAATACACAGAAAAATCAGAGTTATTACCTGTAATAAATGTGAAAGATTCCTGCAGTGATAACCAGGCAGGACTGAAACACATCACAGCTGTCACCACGGTAACAGCACCGTCCATCCACAGGTGAGGGGCGGAGCAAAAGAGGACTTTCACCATTTTATACTAAAAACACTCAGCTAATGTTTCTAATATGAAACAAATAAGCCCACATTAATGTGAGCATTTATTAAATAATAATAATAATGATTTCCTCCTGATCTCATTTCCATAGCAGAGAAAACTGTGGTGTATATTGAGGTGGAGGGTGTGGTCTATGGCTCAGGTGTAGAGTGAGGGTGGGGTGCACCACAGCAGCATGCTGGGACTGCTGAGGGTGGAGGAGGGAGTGATGATGACATCAGAGCTGCAGCAGTCAGCAGCACAGAGACCAGTGAACACACAGTCTGTTCATCTTTGCATAGATACAATATATACACAATATTGAATGACAGAGACGCTGTGTGAGCTTCCACAGATACACTGACGTCAGCATCCAGAGTCCTCCTGCTGCTCCCCTCAGAGCCCCGTGATCAGCACCAACACATTCAGTTAGATGACAGAGTCCAGCTGCAGCTAGAATCAGCTCTGTCAACAACAGCACAGCGTCAGTGTTTCACACTCAGTGAAAGGAGGAAACAGCAGAAGAACACCATGTGTGCTACGTTTCCCAGGACACACTACAAACTGCACAAATACTGCACGTGGAAGGACCTGGAGCTGCATTTAAAGAGAAAAGACAGCGTGATGTCGTGTATGGACAGGTGGAAGGAACCAAGTCCTCAGCTGAAACACTCGTGTTTGTCCACAAACAGGAAACACAGCAGGAAACAAAGAAGCTCATGGATAACACACTTCCTGTCAGTCACAATGAGGCTGGAGCCAAACACAGAAAGGTGTTTTTGTCCAGATGAGCCCAGAGAAGAAACACGAGTGTTCACAGACATCAGAAGCTCAGAGAGGTGAAACATGAGGTTGGAGTCCTCGTCAGCATCCAGAAGAGCTGCTGTGAAACCCTGAGTACTCATGACAGACTCTGATGGCACAAACACATCATGATTCAAACATGAAGACAAACATGGAGCTCCTGATCCTCCTGCATGAGAACAAGCTGACATGAGCGCTGTGTCTGAGAGTGTCTCCCTGTCACAGTGACAAGAACACAGCTGCTGCTCACAGTCATTAAACTGACCTGAGGTCAGCTGCTAGCACGTCTCTGTGCTCCTTACATATGAACCATGTGACCTCACATCAGTGCTGTGGATGACTGTAGTCATAGAAGAGTAGAGCTGTAGCAGGTGGTGTGAGGAGGAGGAGGAGGTGGTGTATTCTAGTTAACGCAGTACTGAAACACTCCAGCAGAGGGCGCTGTTAAGTCCTTATTGTAACACAGTTACTGTGTGCAGTTATACTTCATACATAATCTGCACTTATTTCAATCAGACATGCTGTCAGTAAATGATTGTTTCTATTGATTCTACTTCCTGTTGACTAGTTTGATGACAGTGAAACAATCACAGCTGATTGTGTGATGATGTCACTGTTACATTCAGTGTGTGTGACATCATGTTAGTGCAGCTGATAACAGCCTGGTTCTGTTAGAAACACATGAACGTGTCCATAGATCAGTGTGTGTTTAACATGAGAGCTTCAGCCCTGCTGATGTGTTCAATAAAGACATGCAGGAAAACTGATGAGACTCTGAAATAACTCTTTATATTTATAATGTAACTCTGCATCAAAAGAACAACAAAGGATCCCAGACAGCTTTATGTGAACAAAGACCATGTTTCTGTGTTTCTAACAGTTTGACATTATTAGGAAACAGACTGCAGTGAACAGCATTTATAAAGAGCTTATATATAAAGATATGACAGCTGTTTGTTGATCACTCTGTGTTTGGACCTGATCAGTCCAGCTGTTTACTTGAAATATGTTCATTTACCTGTGACGTTATATTTATGTTCTTGTCTCTGTTGAAAAACACATTTTAATGTCCCTCAGATTTTTCTCCCAGATGAATAAATATAAAAATGACACAAACTGACTGCAGCTACTTTTTGTCCTTTCTGTCAGAAACCTTCATGTGACTCATGAGAGACACGTTTCAGCTTGTTAAAAAGCCCACTGTTTACACGTTATTTGCTTGGTTGAAGTGTTATGGTTTGTTTATAGATAGTGTTTGCGCCGTGGAAATTGATATGTCCTACGTCATTGAACTCACCATATCTATGCCGACGCTCCTTGAATGCACCACTCTGTGCCATGTGCTGCTAGTCTGCCTTTGCAGCTGCTGATAGCCAGCATTTTCCCTTGTGTCCTCTCATCAGCATCTCGTGGATTTTGGTTTATTGCTGTGTGTGAATGCCAGAAGGTGGGTTCTGTTTACATTATGTTCTGTATGTCAGGTGCTGTTGTGTGTATTTGTTCCCTCGTGACTATGCTAATGTTATCCTATGCTAATATGCTAATATGCTAATAAGCTACTAAGCTAGTTAATGCTAATTGTAAATCTTGTGTAATTGTTGAAGTTGTTATTGTTATATATGAGTGTCTAATACAGTTCCTTGTGCTATCTCTGTGCTAGAATAATGTCTGAGCATATTGAATGTTTTATGTGTGCTGTACTGATAGTTGCTTCATGTATCGTTATTACAGACCACAGCATAATAAATCGCCTAAACTTGGAAGCTGCCTCCGTGTTCTTTAACCGGAACACACCCACCATACCTTGCCGCTCTAAATCAAATCAGCTAAACTCCCGGAGACAACATTCTCTCCATTTTATGGTCCTTCGAGCCGGATTAGAGTACTGATCAAGGTATGGAACAGACAGATGTCCAGGCTGACTCAGCACCTCTACGTGTTTCGCAGAGAGACCGACGGCCACCTGCTTACCTGACCGATTATGAGGTTTCAACACTCCCTCTTGAGGGACAAACCCAAACCACACAACCGGCTACCGCTTCCCAGTGTTCACATAGCGGTAAAACACGCTCATCCCAGAGGAGCTCCAGCTCCAGGTCCACAAGGGCATCACGCTCGTCGATAGGCAGATTCCCTTCCCAAGCATTATCAGACCTGGAAACAGCCCAGCTCGAAGAGCGAGTAAAGCAGATGGAACTTGAGGAATTCCAACAGCACCTAGAAGAGGATCAACAAGTCGAATATGAATGTCAACGACTTCAAGCTCAAGCCAGAGAGGCCCAGCAGCTACAGGAAGAAGCCATTAGAACCCAAGAGGCGTTGACCAGACAGCTGGAGAGGCGATGTCAGCTAAAGAAGAGGGTAAACGAGTTGGAGATAGCCAAGATGGTTACTTCTCTCCTTAAAGAGAAAGCACAAGAACCCAGCGGTTCCAGAGTCTCACCATGCCCATCGGAGGGTAGTAATTCGAGCACCCATGCAGCTCTACCTTCAGTCGGTCCCGTGGGTCAGCCCTCTGTACCGCTCGTCGCTCCACCCTCAACACTTACCGTGACTCAGCCTCCAGCTCCACCTCCAGTAACCATGACCTCGCATCCATTGCATTCTCAATGCATGCCCCAAGTGCTGCACCCAACTGTTCCAGCTGGACCGCGGTCTACTACCTTTGCACCTGATACCTCTTACCAGGCATCTACTCCATTCTCAGTTCAGCCATCGCAGTACACTCGTGCAGCCTGCACCAACCCTGCCGAAGCAGAATTATCTTGCACTCCCGCCCGGACTAAGTCCGAGCTACATCAACTACCGACAGCTAATGCGTACCCTCGCCACAGGGTATGGCATTCCCAAACCTATGATTCCCTCCTTTGAGAGTGGCCGTGAAAGTGACTTTGCCTTATTGAAAATGGCCCTTGACAACCTGTTGAACAGTCATCCACACCTGAATGAGCAGTATAAATATCAAGTGCTGCTTGGGCACCTACGGCTACCTAGTGCAATCCAGCTAGCTAAGGCATACATGCATGACCCAACGCCGTACACCATGGCCATGCACGCCCTGCAGGACAAGTATGGGCAACCCCGTCAGCTCGTCCAAAGTGAATTGGGCACAATTCTGAATGCTCCAGCTATCAAATTCGGTGACGCAGAAGCCTTTAATGCATTTGCCTTGTCTATCCAATCTCTAGTGGGGATGCTTAGGACACTGGAGGGCCAGAACGGTTTTGAGCTAAGATGTGGGTCTCATGTCGACCGACTACTGAGTAAGATGCCACCCAGTTATCGCGATGGGTTTGTAGAGCATTGCCTGAACCAAGGCATTCTTCGGACAGGCACTGACCAAACCTATACCCTGCCTGATCTGAGTTCCTGGCTACAGATGAAATCCCAAGCGAAGCGCATCGCAGGTAGAGCCGCTTCACTCTATAGTCCTGAAGCTTATAAGCCGACAAAGAAAGACCAGCGTCTTCCCAATAAAGCAAAGGAGAAATCGACAGCCTTCTTTCTGACTTCCCGGGAAACCCCCAGCTCAGAAGGGAGTTCTGTCCGACCAAAGTCCTCATCCAGACCGAAACCATACTGTCACCGCTGCGAGAATAAGGAGCATTTCCTGAGTGCTTGTGTAGAGTTTAGGAAACTGACCACCGACCAGATGGTGAGGTGGTTAGCTGATGAACAGCGGTGCTGGAAATGTGGAAGAACTCACCAGCCGGAGGCTTGCACCCTCAAACGACCTTGCAATACCTGCAGAGAGCAACACCTGACTGTACTGCATGATGCAGTCCAGCAGATCCAGAAGAGTGTGCTCATGATGACTGCTCCAACTACAACAGTGTACTTGGATAGGCCAAACCGTTCCCCCAAGGTGATGCTGAAGGTTGTAAAGGTCTTGCTGTACAACAGGGACCAAACATTGGAGACTCATGAAATACTTGATGATGGCTCAGAACGAAGCATCATTTTACCACAAGCTGTTCGACGCTTAAACCTCACCCTAGAGCCTGAGACACTTACCCTGCGGACTGTCCACCAAGAGGTAGTGCAGCTTCGTGGCGCCTCAGTTTCCTTCCAAGTGTCCTCCCCCTACAAACCTGGGGAGAAGTATCATATACAAAGGGCATTCACCGCCGACGCCCTTGGTCTCTCAGAACATTCGTATCCGGTGAGGATTCTCCAACGCCGCTATAAACACCTGCGTGACTTACCTCTACCTTTGGTAGACCATGTTCAACCTCTGCTGCTTATCGGCTCTGACATGCCTCATCTCCTGGCACCTACAGAACCAGTTCATCTGGGCCCGACAGGGGGACCCATCGCTGTCCATACCAAGCTTGGTTGGTCGCTTCAAGGTCCCATCAGTAGCGACCAGACTCCTGCAACTGAGCAGCAGTGCCTGTTCACAGCAACAGTTGTACCAACCAGTGAGCTTTTCAGGAATGTTGAGCGTCTCTGGCAGATTGATATGCTGCCCTATGTGAGCGAGAAGCAGGTAACCCGATCGAAGCAAGATCAGCAAGCTCTAAATCTACTCCAATCATCCACCATCAGGGTCACTGTCGATGGGACACAGAGGTATGCCACACCACTGCTTCGTCGTGCCAACTCCGCCACGCTTCAAGCTCCTGTGGAAGCAGTCTTGCCTAGTCTGCGCAGCACGGAGAGGAGACTTGTCAAAGACCCACAACGCGCCGAAGTATATTGTCAGGAGATTCAGAAGCTGGAGAAGTTGGGCTATGTAGCTGTGGTGCCACACGAGATAGCTAGAACCACTGCAGAGTCTTGGTTCATACCTCACCACATGGTGCGACACAATAACAAGGACAGGGTCGTCTTTAACTGCTCTTTCCAGTACGAAGGGAAGTCCCTCAACTCTATCCTCCTCCCTGGACCTGCCCTAGGTCCATCTTTGCTAGGAGTTCTTCTTCAGTTTCGGCAGTATCCAGTTGCTGTGAGTGGCGACATCAAAGGTATGTTCCACCAGATACGCCTTTTGCCAGCAGACAAACCAGTGCTGCGCTTCCTCTGGCGGGACATGAAGAGGGATAAAGAGCCGAAGATCTATGAATGGCAAGTGCTACCATTTGGCACTACATGCAGTCCTTGCTGCGCTATCTATGCATTGCAGCAGCACATCTGGGACACTTGTAGGTCCAATCATGACCTTGTTGATTGTGTAGAGCAGTCGTTCTACGTGGATAACTACCTCCGCAGCACCCACTCCCAAGAGGAAGCTAAGGCCCTAGTCGACAGTCTGCGCCAGCTGCTCCACACCGGGGGCTTTGAGATACGTCAATGGGCCAGCAACATCCCTGCTGTCATTGAACATCTTCCATCCAATGTCAGATCTGAGAGTAGTGACCTATGGCTCTCTCAGTCTAGCACAGACCTTTGGGAGCCAACTCTGGGACTGACATGAGATTGCCTTCGTGACTCCTTCAAATACAGACATCGAGTGGGGGAGAGAACTGAACCCACACTGAGGAACGTCTACAAAACACTTGCATGTCAGTACGATCCGCTAGGTTATATAGTACCATTCACCACACGGGCCAAGATTCTGGTACAGGATCTTTGGAAGGAGCAGCTCGGCTGGGACGACCCGATCCAGCCACCTAGCCTTCGTGACAGATGGCTTGCCTGGGAAAAGGAGATTCCTGATCTTATCCAAGTGGAAATCCCCAGATGTTATGCACCAGCATCTGCTGATTCATCTGCTTCAAGTAGAGAAACTTCACATCTTTTGCGACGCTTCCGAGAGAGCGTATGGGTCTGTCGCTTACCTGCGGACAGAAACTGCTCAGAAGGAAGTCTATGTCGCCTTTGTAATGGCTAGATCCCGGGTGGCTCCAAAGAAACAGTTGTCCATGCCGCGGTTGGAACTGAGTGCCGCTCTCACTGGTGCACAACTAGCTGGTCTCCTTCAAGCTGAGCTCACGCTGCCCATCCGAAAGGTTATTCTCTGGTCGGACTCCACTACCATTCTCCACTGGATCAAGTCAGAATCTTGCAGCTATAAAGTTTTTGTGGGCACGGGGGTGGCAGAGATCCAGGGTCTTACAGATGGGAGTACCTGGAGATATGTGGATAGCGCGAATAACCCTGCTGATGACATTACCCAGGGCAAGACTTTGAAGGAGCTGTCACGACCACACCGGTGGCACCAAGGCCCTGAGTTTTTAAGTCGATCCGAGGACCATTGGCCGACCAGCTCACCAGCATATCCAGAGCCAGAGGATGGCGAGCTGAAGAAATCATATTTCTGTGGACAGGTTAGGGTCACCTCCTGCCCTCAACTTCCTGAAATCAGCATGTTCTCCATCTGTAAGGATCTCATGAAGACAACAGCACGGTCCCTACATGGGGCGGCTGACCCAAACTCAAGGTTGCACAGTGAAGCAGACGATTACATCAAAGCTGAGAAACTCCTCCTGATGAAGGCCCAGTCAGAATCATTCCCAGAGGAGGCCAAGGCACTCAGGCCTGGCAGACCATTGCCAACCAACAGCCGTTTGAACTCCTTATCACCCGAATATGATAAGGATACGGAACTCATCAGAGTTGGTGGAAGGTTACGAAGGGTTGAGCAGCTGGAGCTAGACACCATCCACCCAATCATACTAGACCCAAAACATCCTCTGACTAAGCTCATCATCCAGGATTTTGATGAGACCCTCCTTCATCCTGGACCAGAAAGAGTGTTGGCTGAGCTACGTCGCCGGTTCTGGATCCTCCGGGGGAGGGAAGCAGTCAGACGGTATCAGAGGGACTGCAGGCAGTGTCAGGCTTGGCGTGCCAATCCTTCCATCCCAAAGATGGCAGATCTGCCACCAGCTCGTCTGCGTCTGTATAAACCACCCTTCTATTCGACTGGAGTCGATTGTTTTGGACCCTTCACTGTCAAAATTGGACGTCGAACAGAGAAGCGTTGGGGCATAGTCTTCAAGTGCATGACGACCCGTTGTGTGCATCTAGACCTCCTCGAGAGTCTTGACACTGACTCCTTTCTGATGTCGTTAAGGCGCTTTATTGCCAGAAGAGGCAAACCTTTCGAGCTCCTGTGTGACAACGGGACAAATTATGTCGGTGGAGCCCGAGAGCTCCATGAGGCCTTTGAGACCATGGCGCGCGCCTCAGTTGAAGGAGCGTTTGGCAGAGCAGCAGATTGCTTTCCGTTTCAACCCCCCCCCCAGTGCTCCTCACTTCGGTGGCGCCTGGGAGAGAGAGGTCAGGTCCTTGAAAACTGCTCTTAAGGTCGTACTCAAGGAGCAGACGGTCCCTGAAACTGTGCTTCGTACAGTGCTTGTGGAAGTAGAAGGCATTGTAAATGCTAAGCCTCTCGGCTACGTCTCATCAGACATAGCAGATCCAGACCCCATCACACATAACATCCTGCTGATGGGACGCTATGATGCATCGCTCCCTCAAGTGGTTTACGATCCCAGTAACCTTATCGGGAGTCGCAGATGGAGACATAGTCAAGTTCTTGTCGACCATTTCTGGTCCCGATTCACCCGTCACTACCTGCCTATCTTGCAAGAGAGACAGAAGTGGCAGAAGGAGGCGGAGTGCCTCAAACCGGACCAAGTGGTGCTCATAGTTGATCCTCAGCTCCCAAGAGCTTTATGGCCTGTTGGTAAGGTAACGACTACTTACCCTGGAGCTGATGGACGCATCCGGACTGCTGCCGTTAAGGTCAAGGATCGAACGTATATTCGACCAGTAGCCCGCTTGATCTCACTCCCTATGCTTGAAGATGATAAGGATCCACGTACCTGAGTGGCCCTTCTACCTTGGATTCGACTGTCTGTGCAGATAGTCGGGGGCGGCTGTGTTAGAAAGCCCACTGTTTACATGTTATTTGCTTGGTTGAAGTGTTATGGTTTGTTTATAGATAGTGTTTGCGCTGTGGAAATTGATATGTCCTACGTCATTGAACTCACCATATCTATGCCGACGCTCCTTGAATGCACCACTCTGTGCCATGTGCTGCTAGTCTGCCTTTGCAGCTGCTGATAGCCAGCATTTTCCCTTGTGTCCTCTCATCAGCATCTCGTGGATTTTGGTTTATTGCTGTGTGTGAATGCCAGAAGGTGGGTTCTGTTTACATTATGTTCTGTATGTCAGGTGCTGTTGTGTGTATTTGTTCCCTCGTGACTATGCTAATGTTATCCTATGCTAATATGCTAATATGCTAATAAGCTACTAAGCTAGTTAATGCTAATTGTAAATCTTGTGTAATTGTTGAAGTTGTTATTGTTATATATGAGTGTCTAATACAGTTCCTTGTGCTATCTCTGTGCTAGAATAATGTCTGAGCATATTGAATGTTTTATGTGTGCTGTACTGATAGTTGCTTCATGTATCGTTATTACAGACCACAGCATAATAAATCGCCTAAACTTGGAAGCTGCCTCCGTGTTCTTTAACCGGAACACACCCACCATACCTTGCCGCTCTAAATCAAATCAGCTAAACTCCCGGAGACAACATTCTCTCCATTTTACAGCTGTTTGTGACAGGAAGGAGTCAGGAAGCCAGCGAGGCCCTGCAGGACTGAGCCTGCAGACTGGGACGTGCTCTGTGATGGAGATCAACAGCATCACTGACTGTTTCTGTGAGGACACCATCATCCCAGCAGGGCTGTTTCCCAACAACAAGCCCTGGACCATCAGAGACCTGAAGCTGCTGCTGAATGAAAGAAGAGGATCTTCAGGTCTGGAACAAGGACGAGCTGAGAGTGTTAATAACGTTACTAATGTTCAGCTACACTTTACTAGCTCACATCTGTGACACACGTCACTTAAATAAAGAAGGAAATATTGGCTCTGTTTTATCTGCTGGGCCCAAAAGTGACTCCCCGTATTTAAACTGCTATGAAGAACTTGTTGGTCTATAATATGTGAAACATGTGTCAAATGTCTCCATCATGAAAGATATCAGGTCATCTTGAGCCACAAAAACATTCCTATCATGAGGTAGAAGCTGGAATCAGTTTGTTGCAGACGTTTATATATCCCATATTTATCCAGTTAAAGTCACATTGAAATTCAAAATGTCTTTTCAAGAGTCGTCTGTCCAAGAGGAGCAGAAACAAATATAACAACAGTTATTTAAGCTGTTTTAAAGGCCACAAAGGAGCAGATTGGTTATAATGCAGCTGCTTCAGAGGAATAAAGATGAAACACTGTTTTTATTTCATGTGTAACACCTTTCAATCATGTGTTGACTAAAGTCTATTGACCAGTATAAGTAAAGACATCACACACACACACATGGAAACACTGAAACCTGTTTTTGGTGCAGCAGCGGTCCCAGCTGCTCGCCTTTATCTAGACTGGGTCGGCTGCTTATCTCAATATAATCAATGTTTAAAGTTCTCAGTGTTTCTGTGTTGCTTAGATAGGATCTCCCAGCATCATCACTGTGCTGTCCAATCATTGTGTGCTAGGTTACCCTTATAGTGCGATGTGTGTTTGCACAAAGAGAAGCATGTGTGTCAAATATAAGCACAGAACAGAAAAAGCTGCCAGTTTCTTCTATTTAGAGTCAAGTTAGTGTTTTGTGTCTTTGTTTGAGGCCTAATGTCAAGCAGAGGTGTGTGTAACTGCACTGCTCTGTTATATGTGTGAAATGTGTGCTTCAGCATCATCTTCGTCACTGCTGATTCCTTTGTGTCATCATGTGTTGAGAAGAGAGAACAGTTATAACGGAGGAGCAACAGGAAGCCCTGAAATCTGCATCAACAAGGAAGTGTTGGCTCACCAGTGATCCCAGCAGAGCCACTGGTTTGGCTCCAGTTGTTCTAGATTCAATGATGTTGTTCCTACAGATACATGTTAGCATCTTTATTGTAGTAAAGTCTTGTAATGTGAAGCTAGAAACAAGGCAGGAAACAGCTCCATGATCTGATCTTAATGATGTTGTTTTTATTTCTGTCTTTCAGAACTGGATTGAAACTATCAAAGGTCTAAAACCAGCCTCAACCCTCCCAAAGACAAACTTTACACACGTCATCTTTCAGCTACAATCTTTGTTGCAGGGATCTTCTGCCAAACAAGGCTGAGAGAAGATTTCTTACAGCTGTCATGTTGATGCTGTTTCAAACACACTCATATATTAGGGCTGATATCAGGGCTGCACAAGTTCTTTGTGATCATGAATAATAGAAGTGTGCCTGTTGAAGATCATGTTTCTACATGATTATATGTCCTGTTATTGTTCTGTATTATATTCAGCTTTCAGCATCCTTTCCCAGCCCCTGTTACACCATCCATACAAAGCCAATCTGACTGTGAGCCAATGTGTTTGATAGTTTGTGTTGGATCAATAGATTTGACAGACTTGGTTCTCATCCAGAGGGAAACAGTCCAAATTCAGATCTAATGAAATGATGGAGGCTGTTTCCTACCACGGTGCTAATGTGTGACTAACAAGGCTCATGGTCTCCAGCAGACAAGCGCCTGGAATGAGGTGAGCTGAGTGTTGCTTTGGTGGGTCTGTGCCCACCAGGGGCAGATCTAGAAGGGTGGCATGGGGTGGCAAGTGCCACCCTAAAATGATCCCTTGCCACCCCAAGTGCCACCCCAGTTTTGCACATGACAGTGTTGTTTATTAAAATAAGATAGCATTAACAGTTTGAGCGTAGTTACAGTCAACAGTGAATATAAACTGAACATATTGCATAGTGTCCCCCCCTCCACCAGTAACAAATGGTTCAGCCCATAGCAGGACGGCTTTTTTCTTGTTTTCAGTAGCAAGCGATGCTTATGATTAGATCAGTTTCTGTCTGGATGTGTTCACTGATCCAGTCTCTGCACCATGTGGACACAACTTCTGCCAAACCATCAGTCAGCACTGGGACCTGAATCAGAGCTGTCAGTGTCCCATGTGTAAAGAGACTTTCTACACTAGACCTCAGCTGAGGGTCAACACCTTCATCTCTTAGATGGTTGCTCAGTTCAGACGTGAAGCTCAGCAGAAAGCCAGCAGCAGCAGCTCAGAGCTACAAGCTGCCAAACCAGGAGAAGTTCCCTGTGACATCTGCACTGGAACCAGACTGAAGGCCCTGAAGTCCTGCCTGGTGTGTCAGACCTCCTACTGTCAGACTCACCTGGAGCCTCATCTGACAGTGAAAGGTCTGAAAAGACATCAGCTGATTGATGCTGTGGAGAACCTGGAAGGCAGGATGTGTACGAAGCACGATAACCTTCTGCAGCTGTTCTGTAAGACCAACCAGACATGTGTCTGCACGCTCTGCTCTGTTTTAGACCACAAGAACCACGAGTTTGTTCCTCTGAGAGAAGAATATGAAGGAAAGAAGGCAGAGCTGGAGAAGACAGAGGCTGAGATTCAGCAGATGATCCAGAAGAGACGACTGAAGATTCAGGAGGTCAAAGAGTCGGTGAAGATGAGTAAAGATGCTACAGACAGACAGAAAGCAGAAGGTGTTCAGGTCCTCGCTGCTCTGATGGAGTCTGTTGAGAGACGCCTGAAGGAGCTCATAAAGGAGATCGAAGACAAACAGGAAACTACAGAGAAACAGGCTGAAGGTCTCATCAAAGATCTGGAAAAGGAAATCTCTGCGCTGATGGAGAGAAGCTCTGAGGTGGAGCAGCTCTCACGCTCTGAAGACCACCTCCACCTCCTTCAAAACTTCTCCTCCCTGAAAGCTGCTCCACCCACCAAGGACTGGACAGAGGTCAGAGTCCGTCCACCATCATATGAGGGGACAGTGGGGAGAGCTGTGGCTCAGCTGGAGGAGACAGTCTGGAAACCCATGAAGAAGAAGCTGTTTGAGGCTGAGCTGCAGAGGGTCCAGCAGGATGCAGTGGATGTGACTCTGGATCCTGATACAGCTCATCCTAAACTCATCCTGTCTGATGATGGAAAACAAGTGTATGACAGTGATGTGAGGAAGAAACTTCCAGACAACCCAGAGAGATTTTCTCTGTGTGTTTGTGTTTCAGGAGAGCAGAGTTTCTCTTCAGGCAGGTTTTACTTTGAGGTTCAGGTTAAAGGAAAGACTGAGTGGACTTTAGGAGTGGCCACAGAGTCGATCAACAGGAAGGGAAACATCACACTGAGACTTCAGGATGGTTTCTGGACTGTGAGGATGAGAAATGGAAATGAGTACAAAGCTCTTGCTGGTCCTTCAGTCCCGCTCTGCCTTCATCCTGGTCCTGAGAAGGTGGGGGTGTTTGTGGGTTATGAGGAGGGTCTGGTCTCCTTTTATGATGTAGGTGCTGCAGCTCTGATCGACTCCTTTACTGGCTGCTCCTTCACTCACAAACTCCACCCATAATTTACACACAGACACAATGTGTTGTGTGTGAACACAACACACTGACAAAAGCTGACAAGACTTGACCACTACTCAAGGTTAACCTCCACCTAGACAGGACAAAAGGGTGGATGAATTTATGTGTGTTTCTTTTACAGGAGCAGGAAGATGACAGCAGCATCCTAGGTTGCATGATGATTTAACCTTTTAAATGCCACTTTCTGTGTTTCTGAATCTATCAGGGGTGTGTTATTCATGGGCTTGTGCGCAGCGTTAACATTTACATTTCTTTTCTACAGCAGAGAGTTAATCATGTGTTTGATTATGTGAGTTACAGCAGGACACACTAATGGTTAATGTTCTTTCTACTACAGGATTTCTGGGTTTATGTGGGAAGAAAACTGTGTTTACAGGTTATAGACCCTGGAGCGGCTGGTCCTGGCTCAGCTTCGGCGCCTTGTGAGCTCATCACTGGACCCACTTCAGTTTGCCTACCAGCCTGGCATTGGAGCGGATGATGCCGTCATTCACCTCCTACATCGCTCCCTCGCTCACCTGGAGACCGCTGGAAGCACTGTGAGAATCATGTTCTTTGATTTCTCCAGTGCCTTCAACACTATTCTTCCCTCGGTTCTGAAGGACAAGCTGGAGAACTCTGGAGTGGACCATCACCTCACTACCTGGATTCTGGACTACCTCACCGACCGACCACACTATGTGAGGACTCAGGGCTGTGTGTCGGACAGGGTCGTCTGCAGTACGGGGGCCCCACAGGGAACGGTTCTGCCTCCGTTCCTCTTCACCATCTACACTGCAGACTTCTCCCACAACTCCACCCAGTGCTTCCTGCAGAAGTTCTCTGATGACTCTGCAATAGTCGGCCTCATCATTGATGGGGATGACAAGGAGTACAGAGGACTGACTCAGGACTTTGTGGACTGGTGCCAGCTGAACTACCTCCAGATCAATGCCAGTAAAACCAAGGAGCTGGTGGTAGACTTCCGCAGGCACAAACATCCTCCACTGCAACCACTGAACATCCAAGGTATGGACATTGAGACTGTGGACAGCTACAGGTACCTTGGTGTTCATCTGAACAACAAACTGGACTGGACTCATAACTCAGACGCCCTCTACAGGAAAGGGCAGAGCAGGCTGTACCTGCTGCGGAGACTCAGGTCGTTTGGAGTGGAGGGCCCACTCCTGAAGACCTTCTATGACTCTGTGGTGGCCTCAGCCATCTTTTATGGTGTGGTCTGCTGGGGAGGCAGCATCTCTGCTGGGGACAGGAAGAGACTGAACAGGCTGATCTGAAGGGCCAGCTCTGTTCTAGGATGCCCTCTGGACCCAGTGGAGGTGGTGAGTGACAGGAGAATGGTGGCTAAGCTGTCATCCCTGTTGGACAACATCTCCCACCCCATGCATGAGACTGTGACAGTACTGAGCAGCTCCTTCAGTGGGAGACTGTGGCACCCACGGTGTGGGACGGAGAGATTTCGCAGGTCTTTCCTCCCCACTGCTGTCAGACTCCACAACAAAGACTTTTAACTGATCAAACACACACATCCACAAATGTGCAATAATCTTTCTGGCAACCGTTTTTATTTTTCACTCTGTTGTATATAGCATTTGTACTCTATTTTTATCCTATTGTATATTTTATTCTATTTTATTCTACTGTATATAGTATTCTATTTTTATTTTTATTCTATTCTGTACAGTTGTGTACAGTATTTATTCTTATTTTATTTTATCCTAATTGTCCTTCATAACTTTTGCACTGTCCACTTCCTGCTGTGACAAAACAAATTTCCCACGTGTGGGACTAATAAAGGTTATCTTATCTTATCTTATCTTATGAGTTGGTGATGCTGTTACACTGTGATGTTGGGAGAATGTGAAGGTTACTTTTACAATGTGAATAAAATGTAAGACACATCCTGTGTTGAAACCAGTGTCACTCCTTTTACAGCAGGCTTAAGTTTATGGTCTTTTTTACAGCACCTCTGGAACCTGTCGACCTGCGCCTGAGGATTGTCCATCTGTGTTGCTCATGTTTGTTTTTCTAAGAATTCATGTAGAGGATTCAGCAGAAAACAGACAAGTGACATGAGAAAACAAATAAGAGATGCAGTGTTCACGGAATAGTTGAATATGGGCTCATTAGCTGGTCACTATTGAGCTCATAGTAATAAAATGAGTGGAGTGACATTGCTTAACCCTTAAGGAAAGTCACCGATTAAATTGTGGAATAAATTGGGATGATTTATGATTTGGGACAAATTAGGGCAATAATAGTGATTTGATGATTTGAGAAAACCTGCACACAATACTTGTCTTTTATGCTGAATACTTTATTTAATCTTATGATCTATAGTTGGTGGCAAGTGTGTAGTTGTTTTAACTTAAAGACTTTGTCTTCCAGGATACAGGCTCCAGGTGGAGCAGGGAGTTAAATAAGCTAAACATGTAACTGCTGACTAATGTTTTTACACAGGGTTACAGGTTGGAGTATGGCTGCTCCAAGTGGGAAACCCTGGAGATTGTTTTAGAGAGAATGTGCAACATTCTTGTACATGTCTCATTGGGGAGTTGACACATGGCGAGACCCGAGTGGCACAAGAGGGGTGTCGATTTTTAATCTGCAGGTACCATGAGAAGAAGCGAGTAGGGAAGAGCACCCACAAGATGAAAGCTCAGGCCAGGAGAGAGTCTTCAGGAGGATCGGAAATCATCTTCAGCACAAGCAGACATCGCACAGAGAGCTGTGCAGCTGGGCTTCCAGGAGATCGTCATGAGGAGACTCTGCACAGCAAGATCTTAAATAAAATGAAAGAGTGTCGACGTTGACGTTGAGGAAGACAACTAAGGTGTACGACGTGCTCTGCCTTAAATCTTCAGCAGCGTTGGAACGTGAGAATCGAGGGATGGAGAGAGCGTGCCAAGCTCCAAAAGTGACGCCGCAGAGGAAGTCCAGCGATGGAATTGTGACTCTGTGAACAGCACAATTGATTTGATGCTCTGCAGAGAAGCCTTCTGCATGGAAAAAGTTGTAAACAGACGAGCCTTTCATCTAAATTTACATCATGTCAACTTGTCTAGGCTGGTTAAATTGGAGAAAAATGGTAGTGTTAGGTGTGATAACTGTTGTTATTGTAACTGTGATTTTTCTTCTAAGTGAATTGCCCAGAGACAGTCCCGAATCCATTCCGGCGACTCCACCATCACAGGCCACGGCGAAGCGAACCAAACGTAGTGAAACAGGTAAATCAGATGGGTGTTTTGATTATTATGGCGGTATAGAGTTGGACCACGTTAAAGGGTCCACAGCTTCGTATACATTCGACCTTTGTGCTGTCATTAAATGTAAAGGTTTAAACAGTTCATGGTGGGGATATGATGTCTGGGCAGGTTACAATCCAACGGTAGATATAGAGTGTAATAATCAGAAGCTTGGCTACCCCTATCACACTTATTGGAAGGGCCCGTGTGAGTACTGGTCTACCATAGTGGAGTATTCTGGCACGTGGCGCCCCTAAAAGGACACCACGTGGCAGAAGCTTGGGTTTCAGCGGGACTTCTCAGCTGGGTAGAACCCGTTGACCCTCTCACTGAATCGTTGGCATGACACTGTGTGGCCCACCCGATCTGTGGTGTATTTGTTTATAGGGGCAGACGTCTCAGGGAGGGATCCATACGGTTTGGTTAAAATTAATTTTAGAGATTCTGTACTTGATGGGGCTGAAATAATTATATTTTATATTTATAAATTATATTAGACTCAAACCTAAACAGCTCATTTCAATGGCCACTGGCTACCGTGAGAGCAATTTATGGCTAGATTGGCTCATCCAAAATGCTAGGGAACAAAATGTTTCAGATTGTGTGGCGTGCACAGCGGCCCGCCCACATCTTTTCACAGAACCAGCTCCTTCATATCCCGAAGACCAGTGGGGATTTGAGTGCATGCTCAGACTCACCAGAGAAGCAGTTTCTGAAGCTAATTGTACTATGTTGGCTAGTTTGTTTCCACCAATAGGTAATGATACTGTGCTTGGTCCCTTCATGCCAAGAAGACCCAACTACACGTGTTTTAACTTTACTTTATCTTTCCCTGACAGACATGAGCATGAGGCCGGGGAGATTAAAGTCGATTGGTGCACTGTGACGTACCTGGCCAGAGGAAAGTTATCAAGAGACACCGGCACCGAAATAGGCCTGTGGGCACGTGCTGGTTTTTATTATTATTGTGGTGGCTATAGACTGTATGTCAGAATTCCTAGTGGGACTTCTGGTCTCTGTGCCATGGTATGTTTAGGTGCACCTCTCGTTTTAGTAGGAGAAAAGGGGGTGTGGCTGGCTAAGCCCGGCACCGCTCAACTGACAGCCACGCGCAGACGTCATGTGTTGGCCAAACAGTCACCAGGATCGTTTGACCTTACAATAGGATCACCAACATACATAGATGCTATTGGGGTTTCTAGGGGTGTGCGTAATGAATTTAAGTTAGCGGACCAAATTGCTGGAGGATTTGAAAATTGTCCAATGATTTCTGCGTTCTTTCCAGTAACTCCTGGCAAGAATGTGGAGTGAGAGACCCTGCCCTCACAGCATCAATCAGTGGCTCAATCGATGAGCTATAAAACATACATTCAGCTGACTGTGCCTATAAACATATGGGCCCACTAACTACCCAGGACAGCTGCTAAGGTGCAAAGAATTAATAGGATTTATGATGTCTTTTAGGAAGGTGTGCTTTAAAAAAGGTAAAAACTCTATCACATTGTTTTGGGGTTGGCAAAATTAATACAGTGTAGAACTCACTGGTAACATTTACTATCTAAAGAGATTGAATTTAAATAAGCAGATGCTTACATTTAAACATTTACCAGATAAAAATGTTTTACTAATATAACCCTGGTTCTCTGAAGCATGAGTGAGGTATTTCACTATGCGAGCCCCTCTGGTGTGACCGATCCTGGACGCTTCACTACATCTGTCTAAGACAGGCTAATCACTCAAGGAAATGGGATCCCCTGGCCCCCTTTATACCAGCCCCTGGCCTCAGACTATTCTGTAGGTATTTCTTCCACATGGCCATGCAAGTATAGCACTGCAGCGAGATACCTCACGAGATATCAAACCAGCTTATGAAATATGACAGTGTGACTGTGACTGGGATACAGTCCCTGGATACAAATGTAGCAAATACTTATAACCAGTATCAACGTAGAACACTGTGCTATAATAAAAGACATAAAACTACTCCATGTCTAAATTACTTTTATGATTTATAGTACAGTTTGGTGCAACTACAAGATAGTTCTTATTACTAATCGGTTCTAAGTAAACTTTATGCTTTGAGTGCTTGAAGTGCAGAGATGCAAAAATATAAACCAAAATACACGTAAATACAAGTGCTGTATTAAATATTAAGTAAAATAAACTACAGAGTGTACTCTGCAAAGTGTGCTTGCAGGGCAAGAGATGCAAAAATGTATGACAGAGCCATGGCTGGTTGAGTGAGAGTGCAGAACTGAGCTCCACAGGAATGAATGCAAAAATGTTACATTTCAATGTTTCAGATCATCAACAAAATGTTAATATTAGACAAAGACAACACAAGTAAACACAAAATGCAGTTTCTATATGTAGGTGTTTGTTATTGAGGAGAAATTATTATAAGAATTGTAATTCAGCCCCATTGGAGGGTTTTCAAGTATGAACCGCTTTTTTAAGTCACAGCTCCTCAGTCAGATTGAATAGGCCACTCCAAAGTCTTCATTTTGTCTTCCTTAAGCCCCTCAGAGGTGAACTGGCTGGTGTGTTTTTGGATCGTTGAGCACATGTTGGAGACACTGATGGTCAGGGACGCAGAGCAGATGCAAAGCCACAGCAAACCACAAAGAGAAGCCCAACAAAGAACCTGGTGTCTGTATTTTTGGATTTTAAGGTTCTTTTCTGTTTGATAAAGACAAAAACATGGACAGCTTCCTCCAGGGAGAAGCTAGAAGCTGTCTCCTGCTCCTATAAATAGCAAAGGCTTCAGGAAATCTCACTCTATATCAGGAATATACAAACTGATGGGATGGCATGCACCCTACTTAATATTTTGGAGGACTAAACTGCAGCATCTCAGTCATCAATGAGGAAGTAAAGCAGGAAACTACTTTAACACCAAAATGATCTGCATATAGAGTAAACCACCATTAATGGTAAATATTATTAATGTATATACAGACCATAAATATTTAAACAGGCACATCGTTTTGTTCTTTAAGGTTAACAAAACCATGATAATGGCGTCTACGTTACAAGACATTTTAATGTGAATAACTGGTAAGTGCTCTATTCTTAGGAAACCGTGGCCTTGCTGTCAGTTTGGATCTGCTGATGAGACTTTGGTCTGTATAAATAGACCGACTGCGGCATAATCATGACTTTTGTCATCACAGAAGTGATGGCAGCATTCAAAGACTAAAAATAAAGCTGTGGGAGAGCAAACAGTGTGCACAATTCACCTGATCACAGAGAAGCAGTGAAAAGAAAAACTACAGAAAGAAAAAGACGACTGAGTATAATATCATTGCATGTTTGTTGAAATGGAGCAAACAACAACCGCGCACCACTTTGTTGGGACTAAAGTATCTCAAATACAACATGGATGCTGTAAAATGTGATTCTGACATCCTTGACGTATGCACAGGAGTACAGAAGAAAAACAGCAGGAGTGTTAGCGCCACAGAGGAAAAACACATGCTCGTTACGTTACGTCACTTACTACCTGCTTCTTGTTCACCACATCGCCCGGTAGGATGGTTTCAACTCTCTCTTTAGGTGTAAATCTCACTCTAGACTCTGGCTAACCCATTCTCTCCTCCCCCCGCAGCATTCCTAGCAGCCCACCCATTCAAACCAAGCCTACATGTGTTTCTCTGCACCATCTGCTCCTGAATCCAGAATCCTCCTATGCCGTGACACAACAAATCCAGCCACATTTTGGACTCACGCTGTAAGCGAGCACCTGAGAGATGAGTTGGTCTCTACGGATGAAACTAAATCATTTGAAGAACTTGTTACATTAGCCTTACGAATAGTTAGCTCCATAACTTGGCCAACTCCAGGCCTCGAGGGCCGGTGTCCTGCAGGTTTTAGATCTCACCCTGGGTCTACACACCTGAATCACATGATTAGTTCATTACCAGGTGTCTGGAGAACCTCAGGACATGTTGAGCCATTTAAATCAGCTGGACACGGCCTGGGTTTGGACACCACTGCCATAACTGAACACTGAAAGAAACTCCAAGTCACGATCAGCTTCCTCATTTGAACATCTTGAGAAGCCAGTGCAGCTGAGTAGACTTAGTCAGGAGGAGTGGTAGAGAAGGACTGAGGCTATCTGTACCTTGGGACGAATGGCCACATCAATTCTCCTTGTGTGATAAAACAGGTGGATCCTCCAGTTAGTGCAATAAGAGTGTGTTGTCTAGAGTACAACATTTTATCTGTGGACTCCATCTCCTTTACATCGGTCTGTCAGAGGAGAGATTGAAGGCACTCACAGCATGCCTGGCTCTTTTTTGCCTGCACAAAACAGCCCCCTTTAGATTATGTCTTCGGCTACTGGGTATGATGGCCTCGGCCATCCTGGTGGTCTGGCTCAGCTGACTGTTTAAGAGGGTTTCAGCGCTGGGTGGTTTCTTCAGGAGCTTCCTACTGTTGGACAATACCACCATGGTGGCTTATATTAGCCATCGGGGAGGGCTGCATTCACGCTAACAGCAGCACACATTTCCTCTCTCTGAGTGCAACACATCCCAGAGTCAGAATTAGGGAATGGGTCTGCGATCCAGAGGCGTTCTGTTATACGGTGACTGGGCTCTGCATCCAGCCACTGTAGAAGAGCTTCTGGTGGAGCTACAGCCGGGCTGCAGTGGATCTATTCGCTTCCAGGGAAAGTAAGCCCTGCCATTATTAATCTCTGCCTTTTAGCCACTACATAGAGCAATAATCTTCATGAAGCTTGATCTTAGAAACATTTGGGACATTTGGGAGGTGACAAATGGAAAACTGTTTTCAACACTTGGACATTTAAAGCGTGCGGGGCGGACAAATGCCTCGCTTGTTTTCCAGGCTTTAATCAATGATGTTCTCTTTGTATGTGTTTGACTTTCTGATTTTTTCTCCAACTAGCACAGGAAGGAAGTCAGAGTTTTTCAATGACTATTAGACACCAAGTCTAGTCTTGGTCTTGGTAGCCGGGGATCGGTCTGCCATGGCCTCTGCTCCTGGCCGCCACACATTGCACCCGACCCCTATGGCGCCTCCTGCAGGTGGTGTCTCTTTTTCGGGCTGTGCCCAGCCAGGCCCCATGGACTAGGGCCCGGCCACCAGACGTTCGCCTTCGGGCACCCTCCCCAGGCCTGGCTCCAGGGCGGGGCCCCGGTAACCCTATCCCGGGCACGGTGACCTGTTCCCTTGGTCTTGCACTCATAGGGGTCTTCTGAATTGAATTGAGGAGCAGACACAGACTGTTTTATATGAGATCCTTCTCATGCACTTCAACAGTCTTATTCATCATCAAGCCTTAAATGATCCTGTTATGACCAATGACTGCCCGAGTGTCAAAGAGCCACTCCCACAGTGTAATGTGGAGCAGCCATAATTCTGACTCCACGCTAAATAAAAGGGGGAAACCCTCCCCAGGGATAGGCACCTAACAGTTAAATAGTTAAAGGATTAAACTTCTCTTTCCTTTCTTTGAACAAAAAAATGTTTTAAAAAAAAACTATTCAAAGGTCCCAAATAGCTTATTTCACTCAGGGGAGGAAGGCAGACGAGAGGCAGCTGTGTCATTATGGTGTTTGTATCCTGCTGCTACTGGGAGCAGTTCCTTTAACACACATTCACACACGCATACACGCACACACGCGCACGCACGCACGCACACGCACACACACGCACACACACACACGCACGCGTTCATGTATTTTGTGTCCACAGTAAAAGCTGTTCTGGGAGGAATTAAGTCTGTCCAACTTTCCCTGACTGCCTTCCACATTCTTTGAGTGCTTGCCTTGTCTGCTAGCTCTGGCACTTTAATGACTTCCTTCAAATTGTACCAACACTTCAGCAACAACTGCAACATCAGTTTTTCCATCTTCACAGCACTGGAACCTTTGGACAGTATCATCTATTACATGGAAAATACCAAATTAGCTCAGCTCACAAAAGCAGGGAAACTATGGGTGCAAACTTGTGGATACCACTCATTCATTTACTGCATGTTGCCTCTGCTCAGTGGCTGCTCAGTAGAACATGGATCTACATGTTCACTCCTGTACTGGCCAAAGCTGGCAGTGGTGCTGCTTAGTCCAACCAATGCCCAAAGCTGTTTGAGAGCTAAGATTGGTCGTCCAATCATTTGGTCTGGCTCTGACAGTGTGGTTCAGACTGAGCAGACCTGTTGAACAGAGCACAGCATGTGTGTAGAACTGCAGAGTCATTTTACTGTTATTTAATATGGAAGAGTCATTGACCATGTTATATGAGTAAAGATGTTGTGTCTGCATGAGAGTGGACAGGCAGCACCTACAGCGCTGTCTCTGCAGGCAGCACCCAAACAGAGCAGACAGCCTGTTCATCCTGAGCTCACTAAGGTCACCAAAGGTCACACAGACACAGACCTGCAGTCTTAACAAAACCACGGGCAAAGACACTCTTTATTATCAACTATCTAATAAAAGCAGCCAAGAAATGAATCTGACATGAATTTCACAACTTTACAAGCTAAAAAATTAGACACTGAGCTTTAGATTGATTACATATGTTAAATAGATATTAAATTAAATATAGATCCTCATTAATTTTTCAGCAGTTTTCCAACTTCATCATAGAGTTACTGTTGAAACAACCCCTTATCCATGTTTGATACCCTGAAATGGACTCACAGCCAACTGTAGAAAGCAGCCCAATCAGAGGTGCTTCTTCTTTGACCCGGTTTATTCTACGCACATCTATTGCAAAGTGGAGATATTATCTGAATTTCAGGAGTGGGACACACAGCTCATTCACGCCCCTATATATGCCCCCTTCACTAATCCCTGCTGTTCTCATTTTCATGCCCGCAGCACTGCAGCACCAGTACCCTGTCCCTCATCCAGCATCGCTCATCCTAACTGAGGATGTGGTCCCAGCTGGCTCACTGACATCCGGCACAAGAAGGCCAGGCTTACCAAAACATACACTTTGATTTTTGTGCTCTGCTGCACACAAATACTGTCCAACACAAGAAGTCCAGCCTGGATTTACACTCTTCCCAGTGTCCTATGGCAGCTCACAACAGCCAAAGGCAAAGAAAGCTCTGATGCTTCAGAAGCGTTACGCTTACTTTCACTGTATTCGTTGTCATTTTTATTCGAATGGCATCAGGTAAAGCATCCTGGGTTCTGTCCAGAAGCATCTCCAGTTTCTTCCTAGTGTCCATTCTGTAAACTGAAGGAAGCATTGCTACAGCAGCCTGGTGCTGTGCAACTCTGAGAAGCATCACATATCTTCCCACTTCTCTAACCCAACTAACTCCATCCCTCCATCAAATCTATAAGCATGCAGCACTAATGCAGAATGTAAAGAAACTGTAAGGCGGACAACTAATGTGGGATATCGCTTTGACACTATACCAGGGAATTTCAAACTGAACAAATGATGTCTAATGGTAGCATTTAAGCTAGCTTTAGACCAAACATAATTCACAGACTGTATGAAAAAGCTGTGCACAGCCAGCACTTTGGAAAACTGAAGCCAGTGTGGCGCTCTTTAAAGTAGAACTCTACTGAAAGCCACTTCAGCATATCGTAGGCTGCATTGGTAGCACTGTAACCCAGACAGCAGCTACCGTCTATGGCCACTAATCAAAATAATGAATGCTGCAAAAAAGGTTGATCTCATAATATCGTCTTAGTCCAAATTAGTGTCTGTATTGTTTGTCTCAGTACCATGATTACAGCTCCTGCTGAACTATAGCACCACACTGGTCACTCTTGGCCTCCCTCCTCTCACATGTGCCTGGATAAAGGACCCAGACTGTGAGGCTCCGCCCTCATCTCTCCTCCACTCGCACACTGAGCACCGGCTCCCCACAGGGCTGTGTGCTGAGCCCCCTCCTGTATTCTCTCTACACCCACGACTGCAGTCCGACCCCCAACGACACTCTCATCATCAAGTTTGCTGATGTCACCACGGTAGTTGGACTCATCTCAGAGGGAGACGAGGCAGACTACAGAGAGGAAGTCCTGAAGCAGCATGGTGTTCAGAGAACAACCTGGCACTGAACACCAAGAAAACCAAAGAGCTCCTTGTTGACTTCAGGAGACACAACACTGACTTAGCCCCCCTTTACATCAACGGGGAGTGTGTGGAGAGGGTCCACACCTTCCGGTTCCTTGGTGTCCTCATCTCTGCTGACATCTCCTGGACAGACAACATCTCAGCGGTCGTCAAGAAGGCCCAACAGCGGCTGCACTTCCTGAGAGTCCTCAGGAAGTACAAGCTGAACTCCAACCTGCTGCTGACCTTCTACCGCTCGTCCGTTGAGAGCCTGCATCACGGTATGGTACGGCAGCTGCACCAAGGCGGATAGAGTGAGGCTTCAGAGTGTGGTCAAGACAGCACAAAAGATCATCGGCTGCCCTCTCACCTCCCTGATGGACATTTATTCCTCCCGCTGCCTCAGCAGAGCAGCAAACATCATCAAGGACAGCTCCCACCCTGGTTTCAACATGTTCAGCCTGCTTCCCTCAGCGAGGCGCTACAGGTGCATCAGCACAGAGACCCACAGACTCAAAAACAGTTTCTTCCACCCATAAC
The DNA here is from genome assembly GCF_013358895.1 of Oreochromis aureus. Classification (NCBI taxonomy): domain Eukaryota; kingdom Metazoa; phylum Chordata; class Actinopteri; order Cichliformes; family Cichlidae; genus Oreochromis; species Oreochromis aureus. The sequence goes on from NC_052944.1 coordinate 684,597, forward strand.
CACACATGCACTGATAAACACAGTTCCACCCCCCAATCCAGGACTTCCCTCTATACACAGACTACACAACTACCATCACCACTGTGCAATACTTCATTTAAGTGCAGTAAACCACACTGTAAATATATAACACTATGTTTGTTTCTATATATGCTCTGAAGCTTATTGTGCATGTGTATAGTGACAATAAAAGCCATTCTATTCTATTCTATTCTATTCTATTCTTTGTTTTTCACGTGCTGAGTTCAGCTTTCAAAGTCTCAGTGTAATGTTTGAGTCTTCTCTGTGTGAAATCCTTTTCTCATTCCTGTTTCTTTCATTTAGGAACATTTCTAAATTGTGAAACATGGTCTCCTCAGCTGAACTGGAAAAGTTATTAATGTGTTTGTGTCATTGCACTGAGATGAATGTACTGGCCTCTGTGCTGGATTAGAGAAATCCCCTGTGCACCAGTCTACAGCTGACTCTGTCAATTCTTTTAAAAAGCAGCTAAAAACATTTTTGTTTAAACAGATTTTCTGTTGAGAAGTTTTTTTGAAACTCTTATTTATTTATTTCAAAACTACAGGTTTCTGTTATTGTATCTATTTTTTGGCTGTTTTGGCACTTAATGTCCTTTTTATACTCTGTTTATGGACAGTGCTTTGTGACTGTTTGTCTGTGAAAACTTCACATCACTAAATCACTAAAAACCAAAGAACACCACCCCCACAGTAAAGCATGGAGGTGGAAACAAGCTTTGGGGTCATTTTTCTGCTAAGAGCCAAGATGACCTCCCTGCAGGGGCCAACAGACAGCATCACGTATCCTATCGTGACGAGGAACCTTCTTCCCTCAGACAGCACCATGAAGGTGGATGTTCAAGCATGACCATGATCTAAAACATCGTGTCAAGGTAACAAAGCAGTGGCTAAAAATAAGAGTGGCCTAGCAAGTCTCCGGACCGGCAGATGGCTGCCCCTCACTGAGCCTGGTCCTACTGCAGGTTTCTTCTCCTCTGTAATGTTGTACAGTCTTTACCTTACAAAATAAAGCGTCTTGAGGCAACTGAAATATATCAAAATAAAGCAGAGATAGCGATGAGTGATAACTGATTCTCAAAGCTGCTGCTGGAAATAAGGATGTGCAGTAACTAACCTTCAACATTACAGATTCTGTGAACACATATTGTTTGATGTGTTGTTAGCATAAAGATGCTGACAGGTGCAGATTCATCAGTTCAGCCTATAGCAGAGACTGTCAGGAGTTAGCTCACTGTAAGGACTACAGAGCGTATGCTTGGTTTCATGTTGTGTTGTGTTTAGCCTGACAGATGCCAAATGATCTGCCTGATCAAACGGGCGATTGTGGAAGGACACAAGCGCCGGCTTTGTCCTCTGGAGGCTGCTGACCTTCTCTGACCACACACACACACACACACACACACACACACACACACACACACACACACACACACACACACACACTAACCTGTCAATGTGGTACACCACTCTGTACTTCACATATCTTGGTTGTCCTCATTTACACAACAAACACTTAAATAGACACACACAGTGACACTGTACACCAGCCCTAGAGGCCCAGTGTGGCATGCCACCGATGTGTCACATGCTCAGAGTCTAAACTGCCTCTGTGAACCCACACTGCTGCAAATATGTCGCCAGCGCCTTCAGATTCAAATCAGAGAGCATTGAGCAACTGAGAGTAGAAGAGGTTAGCGAAGGTGTCCCAGTCCAAAGATGGTGTAAAACCAGGAACAGGTGTGGGACATTACTTTCTTATGTCTTCATAAACTCAACGCATCTCTGTGAAAGACAAATGTGAGACAACTGCAGCTGAATAAAAGCTTAGAATAAAAGCTTCATCGCTGCCTAATTCAGCGCTACGTGGACCTCCGTCCAAGATAATGGATGGTTTGTCATCTGCTGGTGTGTCTGCAGGACAAGCATGTAATGGCATTAGTGGGGATAAATTCATGAGACAGAGACCTAATGCTAGCTAATGAAAGGACAGCAAACAAACACAGAGGAAGAGGTCAAGGCAGAACAACAAAGATTTCTTTGCAGGGTGAGATGAGGAAGGGAGGAGAGAAGCCACTGTGATTTAAAGACATAATGAAATCACCCAGAAGAGAATGACTCAGGTCTGTGTCCACAGTCGCCCCAAATCAGCATGACACAGCAAACTAAGCTACATAAATCTCTGAATTACCAGCTGAGCCACTAATCCAGGCACTATGACACCTGCCAGACTGCCAGTTCCATGATATTCTACCACTGGGTATAAAGGTGCTTACAGGAAAGGCCAGAAAAGAATAAGCCATGAATACAGAGTTTAAATCATAAGATTATGTTATCAAGTTTAACATTAAGAAAACCCCCAGAAGCTTGTTATATTCATGAAACGCTGTAGGAAATGTTTTTAACTACTTCAATTAAAGAAAAACATTGAAACAGGTAATAAGAACACACCCAACTACATGCTCAACACCACCCAACTACATGCTCAACACCACCCAACTACATGCTCAACACCCACTTTAGTGTTTCCTACTTGGCTTTTTCAATTACTGGTTAAAGCAAATGTGTTAGAAACTTAAAGCACGTATGCATAGAGAATCTGCTCGAGTCACACGAGACATCAGACAACACATCAAGTTTAAAGCGGTCCTACAGAAAAGCTTCAAGCAACCTTAGTTCCATCAACACGTTCTCATCATAGTTAGTCGTCACATAAAAAAAATCATGTGATCACTGAGGACTAAACTTCATGCCAAATAAATGTTGGCCAGCATTTGACCAAACATTTAAACGCACACAGTCATTCCTCTACAAAGTCTTCTTCATGTCCATTTCAATCAGCACAGCTAATGATTCCATGGATGCTAGATTTAAGCTACTGCATTCCTATTAGGCCCTTTCTACTGTTAATGTTTATTTGAACACTGTCAGCATTTGAAACATGTAATAACAATTTCTAATGGGTTTAATGAAGCACACAGATTTGACTTTTTACAAAAGCACTCAATGAGCTGTAGCAATGAAGAACTTGTATCACAGTTTGTCATATCCATGAGCCTAAACAAACACACTCATTTATACTCATATCAAATACCAATGATTTAGTTTTCATGCTTCCTAAAATCCTTAAAATTCCTTATCAACATCTTTTAGTTTAACCAATCCTAAAGAAAATCCAGCTTTGTGCTCTACTCTGTTTCCTGTTCCCTCCCAGTCTGTTGCAACATGTGTGTGGATGCTGAATGAAACGGGTGGAGGGATGAGCGCTAAGTGGCTGTTTGTTTGAGCGGGAGGGCCGGATGATGAATGGGCTTTATAGACATGCTGTTCGTTTATGGCAGGCTTGTAGGTGATGATCTCTTTAGCATAATATGAAAAGGAAACAGATACATTGTGATATCACAATTCCCACATTTGTGCCAACCTAATAAAATAACTCCTAATAAACTCCTCATTTCTTTATATTATAAAGTAGCCTGAACAAAAGTTCTGCAGCTTTTTGAAAGTCTTTCAGAGTTTTTCCTTGGACGTGGCTTGGACATTTTCTTGGCTCATTTTCAGTCCAGTCCTTTTAGCTGACCATTTTCAGAAGCATGTTTGTTAAGTCACTGACCTATGAATCACTGAAGCATAAAAAAGGCACCCAAGTCAAGGGATGAACCAGTATTGTGTCTAACACATACACAGCAGACTTAGCAAACCCATTTTAAACTGTATCTTTTGGTACTGTCTCAAAAACCTTTGATTTCTTACAGAAAATGCCAAAGACAACACAGTTTGACAGGCACAACAGCATCTCTGCCACAGCGCGATTCCCTGTCTGGGAGGCTGTAAAGAAACCATTGTTACAGAAGGGAAACAGGGAGAAAAGGCTGAACACTGCCAAATGCTTCAAGACACTTCTTAAAAAGCAACAGTTCTCATGAAGGTGAATCCAAATGTGAAATTTCTGGTAGAGAGGTTCAACAGTGAGTGTCTACAGCCATCTGTAAAAATAGGTGGAGGATCCGTTTCAGCCAGTGGTGTTGGGTATGTTAAAATGTTAGTCATACATGCACACATATATATAAATAAAATAATCTCGCCCCTGCGGGCGGTTTATCCTTCAAGCTCGGGTCCTCTACCAGAGGCCTGGGACCTTGAGGGTCCTGCGCAGTATCTTAGCTGTTCCCAGGACTGCGCTCTTCTGGACAGAGATGTCCGATGTTGTTCCCGGGATCTGCTGGAGCCACTCGCCTAGCTTTGGGGTCACTGCACCTAGTGCTCCGATTACCACGGGGACCACCGTTACCTTCACCCTCCACATCTTTTGGAGTTTTTCTCTCAACTCTTGGTACTCCTACAGATTCTCATGTTCCTTCTTCTTCCTGATGTTGCTGTCATTCAGTATCCCTGCATCGATCACTACGGCCGTCTTCTCCTGTTTGTCTACCACCACTATGTCCGGTTGGTTAGCCACCACCATTTTGTCCGTCTGTATCTGGAAGTCCCACAGGATCTTAGCTCGGCCTCTGTGCTGTCTTTCAGTCCAGCCACTGGTAGGATTTCTGGATATCAGCCACCTCCTCTATGTGCCGGTGGTACATACCGTGCAGGGGCCTGTCCTTCCATGATGGTTCCTCCTCTTCCTCGGGTTTCTGCTGCCTGAGGTATTCACAGAGCATGCTGTCAGTTGGGGCCATCTTCCTGATGTACTCGTGGATGTTCATCATCTCATCCTGGACTGTGGTGCTGACACTCACCATTCCCCCGGCCTTCTTCCTTCTGCTTAGCGTACAGCCTCAGGGTGCTGGACTTGGGGTGAAACCCTCCATGCATGGTCAGGAGCTTCCTCATATTGATGTCAGCAGCTTCTATCTTCTTCTTTGGCCAGCTTATTATCCCAGCAGGGTACCTGATCACGGGCAGGGCGTAGGTGTTGATGGCCCGGATATTGTTCTTACTGTTCAGCTGACTCCTCAGGACCTGCCTGACCCTCTGCAGGTACTTGGTGGTTGCAGCTTTACTAGCGGCCTCTTCATGGTTCCCCTTTGCCTGTGGGATCCCCAGGTACTTGTAGCTGTCCTCAATGTCTGCAATGTTACCTTCTGGTAGTGTGATCTCCTACTACCTGGTAGTAGGAGATCTGGTAGTTCTAACTACCTTCCCTCTCTTTGTTTTCATCTGATTACTCTTCTCCAGTCTGAATGACATTCCGATGTCATTGCTGTATATCCTGGTAGTGTGGATCAGTGAATCGATGTCTCGTTCACTCTTGGCATACAGCTTGATGTCATCCATGTACAGGAGGTGGCTGAAGGTTGCTCCATTCCGTAGTCGGTATCCGTAGCCAGTCTTGTTAATGACCTCACTGAGGGGGTTCAGGCCTTTGCAGAACAGCAGTGGGGACAGAGCTTCTCCCTGGTACATCCTGCACTTCATGGTGACTGTGCTAGTAGCTTGAAGTTGGCCTCTAGTGTTGTTTCGCCACATCCCAGTTGGCCAGACGCTCATGGAGTGCAGTCAGCTTCTTCAGCCAGTAGGTGTGAATCATGTTGGGTCCTGGTGCTGCTGAACTCTTCATATCGGAGACCCTTTCTTGGATGTCTGCCAGCTCTGATAGTTGTCTAACATCCCTTCGTGCTCCCTTGGTCTTAGCCTTAGTGTCCTTCTCCATGGGGGGTACTGCCACTTGAGGCTGTTCATGTTGCAGCCAAGCACCTCACTGATGACTGCTGCCATGGTGTAGATCAGCTGGTTGGTTCCAGTGATGGTTGCAGTAGGGACTGTCCACAGTGCAGTACAAACTCTGCATTATCACTCCATCACCTGCTGCAAGCACTGCCACAGTCTAATTTTCTTTCATCACTACCTGAATTGTTTGACTAAAAGAAAAAACACACAAAAAAAACAAGTGGCAGATGTCCTTCTCTACAGGGGCTGTTGGCAAACTGTTCACCACCCCCCACCCACCCTGTCTGTCATCACTCCACTAGCATTGCTGTTTGTAATTATATTCAATCCACTTTTACACACCTATGCATAATATCCTAAAGGCCACAAATAAATTAGAACCCTCCTCTGTTTGGTAATGAACTGTGATAAAACAAATATCTCCTGCCTATGAGAGGCCATAGGCTTTCCAAGAAATTCACAAGTTCATAATGTTCATGTGTATAAACACTGAAAGCTGACCTGAATCCTACGTGTGTGTGTGTGTGTGTGTGTGTCTGTGTCTGTGTGTGTGTCTGTGTGTGTGTGTGTGTGTGTGTGTGTCTGTGTGTGTGTGTGTGTGTGTGTGTGTGTGTGTGTGTGTGTGTGTGTGTGTGTCTGTGTCTGTGTGTGTGTGTGTGTGTGAATTAATCTTTAATTCTATCTAGAGCACCGTGTGTTTCTGTGGTTTAGCATTATGATGCTGAGCCCTCCCAGTAACATCTCATTTAGTCACTTGTTAGTAAATGCGTTCATCCTTGAAAAGTTTCAAAACTAATAAGTAGGGAGTTACTTACATGTTTTATCTTATAGAACAAAGGATAACAATGTACGAGGTTTGTATTAATAACAAAGCTCACATCAAGTCAGTTTTATTTATATAGAGCCAAATCACAACAACAGACACCTCATGAATTTGCTGCACGGACGTGTAAATACGACTGCAAAACTGCTGACTTAGTAGAAACTCACACCTTTAAAAATGCAGCTTTGTGTATGTCAAACATTACATCATAATGTCTCTTTCCCTCATTCCATAGAGCATTAAGTACATTTTTACATCTTTCACAGCTTTTTAGTTACATAAACTAATAGTTGCTGTGTGGTGCAGATCATGTAGGTTTGCACTTCAGTTTTAGTGAGTGTAATTCTAGTTCTACTGTGACATTATGGTTCTCCTGGGATGGAATGACCTGATCAGGTCCAACATTTGGTGCCAAAGCCTGGGAGGAAACCTGGGATCCAGATCAGAGCTCTTTCAAGAAGGAAGTCCCAGAAAGGTGGTGGAAAACAGCTACAGCCATGACAAGGCGTGCAGCTGGCAGTATGTCACCCCGAACCAAATCTCAACAGTTGCCTCAAGGCCCTTTATACTGTAAGGTAAAATACAGTGATTCAGAGAAAACCCCCACTATCATATGATAGTGAAAAACACATAGTGATAAAAAAGAAAGACTCAGTGTGTGATGGGAAGCTCCCAGCAGCCTAGACTACAGCAGGATTCAGGGTCAGCTGATCCTGGTTACACACCATGATTCTAAGATTTTTAAGGTCAAGTACAATAAGTTCAGTTTCATCTGAATTTAGAAGCAGAAAGTTAGAGGCCATCCAGGTCCTTATGTATTTAAGACGTTCCTAAATGTAAGTAATTGGTGTGTGTTATCTAGCTTACATAGATAAAGCCAGATAAAGTTGGGTATCATCTGCATAGTAGCCAAATATATTCTATGCCTTCTGATGAAACTGCTAAAGGAAGAAATCACTGCTACAGAGAAGGCGTGCTGCTGAGAGGAGCAGAGGACTGCAGTGTGAGCATCAGGAGGTAAAGATCCTCCCTCTGCTCAAAGCTCAACAGTTGGTGATCTCATGGTGTCTACTTCCTGTTTTCCTTTTGGCGTGTTTTTTCTTCTTTAAGTATGGTCTTCACTAGTCAACCATAAAGGCTCAAAGCCAGTGTAAGATACTAAGTGGCCAACCTTTAATCAGCTCGTGTTTCACTATAGCAAAGACAGCAAGGATACTCAATGAAAGATATAGAACAATGAAAGATTCTGTGCTTAAATAATTAATTGTGCAATAAATATGCATTTGTAATTCATTTTTTACATGATTTATTTATTTAAACATCACTAAAGTGTTTATTATTTAATAGCTGCATTTAAAATAAAAACACTAATTATAAATCAATATTTAAAAATGAATTAAGAATTTATTAATAAATGCTTTTAATAAATAATTAAACTCTCAATAAAAATCCAAAAACGTTTTACCAATTCCAAATTAAAAAACAAGTTTTCAAAGCCTCTTTTAAAATACAATTTGAAAACCAGAAATAAGTAAATGGTTTAAAAAAAAGTTTTATTTCTGAAATTTAAAATGTGACTCCACTCTTCATTTGAAAATCCATTTCCTTACTGTATTTCCGTTTCCTCTTAGCTCACGGATTAGCCATTTATTAGCAAATGGATAAACTCTGGGATTAGCTACCTCCTTTCCGAAATCCCGGAGCAATGTAAATTAGCCGGTGCGATGTAAGGAGCTCTTTCATTGGTTAGACAGTCACAGCCTGTCAGCTGTGCGCCTGTACCAAAGGCCATTCAGCCTCTTTGTTTACACTCTACATGAGATGATACAGGAAAATGATTTTTGATTTTTATTAAGATTTTATTTCTTTTTTTTTGTTGTGAAAACCATTTTTGATTTGAAGTATTTATTAATGGAATAATAATTTATTTTGAAATACTGTTTTTATTTTCAATTAAATTACTAAAAATAATTAAAATAACTTAAAATGAATTTGTAAATGAATATTTTATTGCACAATTCATCATTTAAGCACAGAACTCTTTATTTCCATGCGCTGACTCTTCTGCTCTTCTGTACATGAATGGATTTCCATTTAGACTTTATATAGACAACACCTCAAAGTCACATTCACCCATACAATCATCCAGTGCTTTACTTGAAACACTTAATGCAATTTACATATCTCATCATTCAGAATCACAAACACAGATACTGTGGGGAGAGGCCACATAGGCACAGGAAGAAAACTCTCACAGAAATCCAACAAGGAGATTAAAGATGAACCTTCTTGGTGTAACACTACCATCCTGTAAGATGACCTGGTGCTGGGCCATCTTAATAAGCATGCTGTATACAGTAGTTTCATATTCCTGTCAGAACAAACACCAGACAGTTTGTACACAAGGCTCAGATCCTCGCTTTGCCAGATACAGACATTAGTTTAAGATCATAATGTCTCTGCGCAAGTCTCTAAGTACTGAAATACTCTGAAATCTCTGCACACGGCTTAGAGAACAAGTAGTTCATACTATACATAGCATTCACTTTTCATTCCTGTCTACCAGCCATGTGCACTCAGGGCATCCGTGCTGTCATAGTAACGACACTAACACTTCCTTGCACCTGTTGAAATGGCATCAGTATGAGCATGCCCTGATCAAATCACCTTTAACATCCCACACAGGGACTAAATATGTGCGTGTCTTTGTTCAGTAACATCTGACAGAAGAACATGCTGGTTGTGTTTCACGGGGCTGAATAACAGACCATAAACTACAGTTTGTCAGATTATATCCGAGCAAAAAGAGAAGATATTACAACCGGATCCCAACACAAACCCGCCGCTCGCAGCACTGATTGACACGTTTCGGTGTCACATAGAAGGAAACGCCCACTCTGCATGTGACGAACTGCTCCTGCGTGTAAACAGCGTGTCACTTACGACTGTGGGCCACGTGAAAAATCGGGCTTTTTGCATGAGAAGAACGCGCACTGGCGTCTCGGGGTGACTCAGATGTTTGCAAATGTCTGTCAGACTTTTGCTGAATTCGGTGCAGACCGTACGAGGCGGGACTCATTTCACCAAAACATCAACTTTTTTCACCTGCCAGTGTTTATCTGTGTGCTTATTTTACATAATTATTTCTGTCATTATCAAATATGAACCATTACATGCACGTCGAGCCGTTTCTGCTGAGTCAGACACTCATGCTCCTGCACGCGTGTGTCCTTGCTGATTCTCGGGTCCATCTTAAACGGGTGTGTTTGCGAATGAACTTCGGTATAACGTTACTACGTTACCGGGCGCGCAGAGGGTCTCGGAGGCGTGTCGTACCTGTCGGGTGGTCGCGGGCTCCTCGTTCCCGGTGGGTGAAGGTGTTTCTCCTTCAAGCGATGCTGGGGTGACCGGAGAAGAAGCCATGTCCCCCCAACATCACCTCCCTCAGTATCGCTCACTAAGCACCGCTCCTAGTGTGACTTTCCTCGGTGTCCTCCAGCTTTCAACTACGCTGCCTGGCGCAGTTAGCGCTGACGGAGGACGGAGTTGCGTCGCTGGTTTCCTGTGCGATCAAAGTGCCTCTTCGGCTGCACAGTGCAGCCACTGTCCCTCCTCCGGCCGGTGGACTAGTCCAGGCGAGGCGATGACGTTGTCCCGGGTCTCGCTCACTCGCTCTTGCACATACAGGACTTCGCCCAGTCTGTCTTCTTCTGCCACGCTCTGCACTCTCTGCTTTTCACTTCACGTGTTTTTGTGTTGTAAGGTAGGCTGGCTGACATGATAACTCCCATTCTGCCTGCAGGACTCTGTGTTGCTGCTCTCTGCTGTAGTAACTCGAGCCTAATAGTTTATTTTAGAGGTTTTGGCACTTTGGCTCGACAGTTATAGAATCTCACCAGGTCAGCATAATATACTGAATGCAATCCATATCATGATTCTATCTACTGTGCACTGTAGCTGTTAAATCTACCAAATGCCAAATGTTGTGTAAATTAAGTGTCACGTGACCTGAGCATTCCCACATCCCACCCTCTGCCCCCCATGTTTTGAGATCATTGTTGCAACATAAACGTTGCCACAGATATTGGTACATGAAACATACTGATTCAGTTGGGACATATTTAAATATGGTTGGATGAGACCTGCACACTGGTTTAATATAATGCTGGTTTGTTTGAGTGGCTGGAGTATAGCTGAATGACATCACAGGAATGACACAGCCTTGTTCCTCCGGGCTGTTACCTGTGAATTAGCAAACATGTATGATTTATTGTCATTCATTTGCTGAACAAACTTACCTCTGAACTGTTTCTTGTGCTGTCTGCTTTGACGCTGACGAGGGAGATCCAGGTTTCCCCGCTGACGAGCAGAGGGCAGCGGCTTCCACTGCTCGTTTTAGCAGTTTGTTGCGTGACCTCCTGTCTCTCACTGAACTAAAATGCCTCCAAACAACAGTAAAGATGGCACTCACTCCAACGTCTTGCAGCAATCATTAAGTGATGGGGAAGAACAGGTGATGGACGAGCTGCAGAGCCAGCAGAATGAGCTGCTGCCACCACCACAATCAATGGTGACGCCAATTTACAAATAGCCCCAGTTGATTCCACTCTTGCCAGATGCTGAACACAGTCTGACAGCGTCTAAAAGAGTGGGCAGTGTGTGCCATTGACCAAAGGAGGAGTGGGCTGTTCACACATGCCCATGTTCTTATGGAGCAGTCTGAGGATGGCGAGTCCAGAGCTGGAGGTTTAGATCTAAGAGAGTGATCCAAAGTCAGGAGAGGATTACACCCAACTTTCAGAGATCTTCCTATATGCCAGAACTGGAAGCAGAGCCACTTTTGGCTCTGATATCTTTACTGGACCCAGTAAGTCCAATCAAGGTCAAAAACGTGGCCAATCCCTCATTTAGTGCCATAGATCTGAAACATATTAACAACATGCTAGTAAAAAGTTACATTCATGTTCAAGTTACATGTCTACAACTCCACATAAGACATACTTTGCTACTGGTGCCAAACAGTACTGCAGTCCGTTGCTTTCCAGCCATCCTTTGAACGTCTTTGAGTTTAATGTAGCCAAAACTGGATTCAGTAATCAGTGTTTATTTACAGTATGACTCCCACATGTGAACATCAGTGACGGCCAGTGTTGGGACTAACGCGTTATTAAGTAACGCGTTACAGTAACTACGTTATTATTTTGGTAATGAGCACGGTAACTAGTTATTATGCCAAAACCAGGAACGCGTTACTCGTTACTGGGATTTAGATAGGCTCGTTATTAGTTACTGCCGTGTGGTGGATATCGCGAGCTTCCACAGATTCAATAACATTAGCAAGTGGTGGAGGCCAGCAGGTGGATGAAGGAAAAGGGAGGCAAGAGGAGAGACCCGAAGCGGCCGCCGGTCCGCGTGTCAGGTGAACTGAACTTCAGGTAAGAAGTTATGACCTGCAGTCTATCGGAGTCAGATATAAACCAAGTTTAGGTACTGCGGTCAAGTGAGCCCTCACTTGCGAAGTCACAGTCAAGCTAGCCGCCCCGCCAGCCGCACCTAAAATGTGGTTGCACTACTCTTACGCATATTACGGTATGGATGCCGACTGGCTTAGAAACGCAGTCTCAGTCCACTCCATTTTGGTTCATCTCCACTATTCCCCTTGTGATCCACAGCCAAGATTACTGTACGAATCAGAGAAAATTAACAATAAAATTTGCCCAATATACAATACTGTACTTTTAATATCTTCATCTTTGACCTCAGATTACAGGAAAACTGTAAGAGGTGCCGCAGATATCTCACTGGATTCTGACTCTAGGCAACCCCCACTCTTCACCCTGTCATCCACAGCCAAATTTACTGTACGGTTTTCCAGAAAATTGATAGTAAACTTTACCCAAATTACTGTACTGTACTCTATATATTCCCATCTTTGACCTCAGATTACAGGAAAATTGTAAGAGGTGCCGCAGATATCTCACTGGATTCTGACTCTGGGCCATCTCCAGTCTTCACCCTGTCATCCACAGACAAATTTACTGTACGGTTTTTGAGAAAATTGATATTAAACTTTGTACAATTTACTCTACTGTACTCTATAGATTCTCATTTTGACCTCAGATTACAGGAAAACTGTAAGAGGTGACACAGATATCTCACTGGATTCTGACTCTAGGTAACCCCCACTCTTCACCCTGTCATCCACAGCCAAATTTACTGTACGGTTTTTGAGATTGCTGCGTTAACAGAGTATGACAGAGGCTAAGAAAATATACTGCCTACAATAATATCAAATTTAAACAACAAATTACAAAATTTCCACATTTGCTGTCATTGCCATGTGTTAAGTAGAGCATAGGCATAAAAAATACATATCATTGAAATATCATCAGTAAAAGAAATACTCTCACTATGTAAGACATGTTAGCAAATTCATTTAATAAATATTGTATCAAATCTATACAGATGTTTGAAGGCATAATGCAAAGCATGTTTGTTTCTTATGGCTTACAAATGTGTTTGCCTTTAACATAATTTACATTTCATTTGTACAGTTTCACAGATGAATCAATAAAATAAGTTTCCTGAACTGTTCTTCATGGCCAAGATTTTGAATCCTTTTGAGGGTGATGCATTATCCATGAAGGTGGGCAATTTGTTCATTGATCTCTGACCCTCGCTGACTCTGACGCCTCCTAATTCTTCTTTCAGCCTTGATGATTAATTTATTCTTCCTTTTGGCATCCCTGTCACTGATGCTGTCACCAGTTGTCCACCAGTCTAATCTGCAATTCCGGTGAACCCAGAATTACCTGTATCTTTGTAATGTTTCCAAAAATATACACTATATGTTGATGGGCATTATCCCACTTTTTTTCCTTTACAAGTAATAATCTCTATGGTTTTAATGACAATACATATACAGATTGTGGAGGACTTTTTATTCAACACTAAAAATAGTTCGTCATCAGCAGACTGTAGTACAATTTCAGCCTACCGTTAATAAACCCATCCAATGCAGCGTTATCAGAGAAATTATGCAAATGATATGTTTTTATGTACTGGTAATCTATTTATCATTTATCATGATTACTTTCTTCTCCTTCTGTAATTTTAGTAGATAAAGGATGTTGAATATTAAGCTCTAAACAGGATGAATGAGGAAGACCACAGAGGAGAATCATGGATGTAGTTAAAGAATACATGCAGATGTTTTTTTTCATGGTTGATGAGCAACTTCCGATACTATCTTAAAGAAAAAACACATGAAATTGGAGATTAAAAATAATGACAACAATATGTCTAACTTTTTTTATTAATTTCGTAGCGCAAATGCAGTCTTGTCATGGTCTGAGTTGCCCACTCATATTTAACTAATTCAAATCCAATTACTCCATTTAAACGCTCATGTTCTAATAAAAGTCATTGTTTAATACTTCTTCCATGACAACACAAATAAATCAGTGAGAGGGAAACGGGAAGATTATTCATCAGGCAAGGTTTACTGTTCATTTACCATGCCTTGATAACAGTTAGCTTAACAAAAGTAAAATGTTGGGGACGAGGCGGCTGAGCCAGATCAAAGACATTACTAAAACAAAAAGATGGCAACAGCTTCCTTAAAGTTTAAACAAAATAATATGCAAAACAAAAGGCCTGTGTAGCTGCTTGACACATAAGGTCAGTCACAGAATAAAAAAGTGTCATCACTTGCCTAACCTAGTGTTTTTCACACTTAAAGCTCAGTTGAATGTGTTTGGGGTACCCCGATCTTATCTGTCCAGCCTCACACCTAAACACTCTATTCACACACAGACACCTACTAACAAAAGTTCAAAGTCAGTCAGAAGCCAACCACCTGGCCTGGGAGCCGCTTTTTTGAAATAATCCCATGCAAGCTATTGGTCTACTGTTCCCTAGATCAGCCAATAGAGACGTGCCAATTACCTTTGAATTGGCCAATACAATGACGCTTGACACCTCAAAGGCAAAAGTAAGAGAAAACACAGAGCTGGATGCCATAGCATGTAACAGATGTTGTTCCATGCTCAATTTTGATTGTCTCAGTAAAATTGTTAACTGCAAAAACATATAAAATCTTATTCAACTCACTTCTTCAATAAAAAGTAATATTTTCCTTTTTCTTCGTTCATTTTCAAGTTACTATAATTAATAGTAGTCTTAGAAGTTTAAAAAAAATGAGTAAATTCTCAGAATTTATATGAAAGTCTTTAATCACATCTTGTAACATATATTTTAAGCAATATGCTTTTGTCTTTTTCTCTGACATGCATTGTCTTTAACATTAATATTCTAAATTACCTATGCAATATCTTGACTTTTGATTACAGGTTTCATAATTTTTTTTTCATACTTTAACTCATAGAAATATTTCTGCCAATACTATTTTGATTATATTTTATACATGAAATAACAGGTTTGCACATTGCCTTAACATTTTTTGGGTTTTGCTTCATTATTAGAATTAAATTATTATTAATTGTTTATTCATTGCAAACTGATGTGTGGGACAATAGTCACATGACATATAGCCCACCCACTTTTGATCTTTCGGTATTTATTGAGTCGTTTGCATAATTTCTCTGATAACGCTGCATTGGATGGGTTTATTAATGGTAGGCTGAAATTGTACTACAGTCTGCTGATGACGAACTATTTTTAGTGTTGAATAAAAAGTCCTCCACAATCTGTATATGTATTGTCATTAAAACCATAGAGATTATTACTTGTAAAGGAAAAAAAGTGGGATAATGCCCATCAACATATAGTGTATATTTTTGGAAACATTACAAAGATACAGGTAATTCTGGGTTCACCGGAATTGCAGATTAGACTGGTGGACAACTGGTGACAGCATCAGTGACAGGGATGCCAAAAGGAAGAATAAATTAATCATCAAGGCTGAAAGAAGAATTAGGAGGCGTCAGAGTCAGCGAGGGTCAGAGATCAATGAACAAATTGCCCACCTTCATGGATAATGCATCACCCTCAAAAGGATTCAAAATCTTGGCCATGAAGAACAGTTCAGGAAACTTATTTTATTGATTCATCTGTGAAACTGTACAAATGAAATGTAAATTATGTTAAAGGCAAACACATTTGTAAGCCATAAGAAACAAACATGCTTTGCATTATGCCTTCAAACATCTGTATAGATTTGATACAATATTTATTAAATGAATTTGCTAACATGTCTTACATAGTGAGAGTATTTCTTTTACTGATGATATTTCAATGATATGTATTTTTTATGCCTATGCTCTACTTAACACATGGCAATGACAGCAAATGTGGAAATTTTGTAATTTGTTGTTTAAATTTGATATTATTGTAGGCAGTATATTTTCTTAGCCTCTGTCATACTCTGTTAACGCAGCAATCTCAAAAACCGTACAGTAAATTTGGCTGTGGATGACAGGGTGAAGAGTGGGGGTTACCTAGAGTCAGAATCCAGTGAGATATCTGTGTCACCTCTTACAGTTTTCCTGTAATCTGAGGTCAAAGATGAGAATCTATAGAGTACAGTACAGTAAATTGTACAAAGTTTAATATCAATTTTCTCAAAAACCGTACAGTAAATTTGTCTGTGGATGACAGGGTGAAGAGTGGAGACGGCCTAGAGTCAGAATCCAGTGAGATATCTGCGGCACCTCTTACAGTTTTCCTGTAATCTGAGGTCAAAGATGGGAATATATAGAGTACAGTACAGTAATTTGGGTAAAGTTTACTATCAATTTTCTGGAAAACCGTACAGTAAATTTGTCTGTGGATGACAGGGTGAAGAGTGGAGACGGCCTAGAGTCAGAATCCAGTGGAATATCTGCGGCACCTCGTACAGTTTTCCTGTAATCTGAGGTCAAAGATGAGAATATATAGAGTACAGTAAAGCAAAATTGGAAAATTTTACTATCAATTTTCTGGAAAACCGTACAGTAAATTTGGCTGTGGATCACAGGGTGAAGAGTGGGGGTCACCCAGAGTCAGAATCCAGTGAAATATCTGTGTCACCTCTTACAGTTTTCCTGTAATCTGAGGTCAAAGATGAGGATATTAAAAGTACAGTACTGTATATTGGGTAAATTTTATTGTTAATTTTCTCTGAATCATACATTAATTTGGGCTGTGGATCACAGGGGGAAAAGTGGAGATGAACCAAAACTGGGAGTGGATTGTGAAGTAAAATAGTGTCAGGACACAAAAGACTGCGTTTCTAACCAGTCGGCACCCATACCGTAATATGCGTAAGAGTAGTGCAACAACATTTTAGGTGCGGCTGTCGGAGCGGCTAGCTTGACTGTGACTTCGTAAGTGAGGGCTCACTTGACCGCAGTGTTTAGGTGGAGTTTATTTTCGGTATGCTGACTTTTTCGTACTGCGTGCTAGCTAGCATGACGGAGTTTCTATACAGCTGGGTGGGTGCTACAGTGGCTTGCAAAAGTATTCGGCCCCCTTGAACTTTTCCACATTTTGTCACATTACAGCCACAAACATGAATCAATTTTATTGGAATTCAACGTGAAAGACCAATACAAAGTGGTGTACACGTGAGAAGTGGAACGAAAATCATACATGATTCCAAACATTTTTTACAAATAAATAACTGCAAAGTGGGATGTGCGTAATTATTCAGCCCCCTGAGTCAATACTTTGTAGAACCACCTTTTGCTGCAGTTACAGCTGCCAGTCTTTTAGGGTCTGTCTCTACCAGCTTTGCACATTCTTCTTTGCAAAACAGCTCCAGCTCAGTCAGATTAGATGGACAGCGTTTGTGAACAGCAGTTTTCAGATCTTGCCACAGATTCTGGATTGGATTCAGATCTGGACTTTGACTGGGCCATTCTAACACATGGATATGTTTTGTTTTAAACCATTCCATTGTTGCCCTGGCTTTATGTTTAGGGTGGTTGTCCTGCTGGAAGGTGAACCTCCGCCCCAGTCTCAAGTCTTTTGCAGACTCCAAGAGGTTTTCTTCCAAGATTGCCCTGTATTTGGCTCCATCCATCTTCCCATCAACTCTGAACAGCTTCCCTGTCCCTGCTGAAGAGAAGCACCCCCAGAGCATGATGCTGCCACCACCATACTTGACAGTGGGGATGGTGTGTTCAGAGTGATGTGCAGTGTTAGTTTTCCACCACACATAGCGTTTTGCATTTTGGTCTCATCTGACCAGAGCACCTTCTTCCACATGTTTGCTGTGTCCCCCACATGGCTTGTGGCAAACTGCAAACGGGACTTCTTATGGTTTTCTGTTAACAATGGCTTTCTTCTTGCCACTCTTCCATAAAGGCCAACTTTGTGCAGTGCACCACTAATAGTTGTCCTATGGACAGATTCCCCCACCTGAGCTGTAGATCTCTGCAGCTCGTCCAGAGTCACCATGGGCCTCTTGGCTGCATTTCTGATCAGCGCTCTCCTTGTTCGGCCTGTGAGTTTAGGTGGACGGCCTTGTCTTGGTAGGTTTACAGTTGTGCCATACTCTTTCCATTTCTGAATGATGGCTTGAACAGTGCTCCGTGGGATGTTCAAGACTTGGGAAATCTTTTTGTAGCCTAAGCCTGCTTTAAATTTCTCAATAACTTTATCCCTGACCTGTCTGGTGTGTTCTTTGGACTTCATGGTGTTGTTGCTCCCAAGATTCTCTTAGACAACCTCTGAGGCCGTCACAGAGCAGCTGTATTTGTACTGACATTAGATTACACACAGGTGCACTCTATTTAGTCATTAGCACTCATTAGGCAATGTCTATGGGCAACTGACTGCATGAAGACCAAAGGGGGCTGAATAATTACGCACACCCCACTTTGCAGTTATTTATTTGTAAAAAATGTTTGGAATCATGTATGATTTTCGTTCCACTTCTCACGTGTACACCACTTTGTATTGGTCTTTCACCTGGAATTCCAATAACATTGATTCTTGTTTGTGACTGTAATGTGACAAAATGTGAAAAAGTTCAAGGGGGCTGAATACTTTTGCAAGCCACTGTATGTTACTGATGTTGAACTTTATTTTGTTCATACGGTTAATTATTAGAGTTTCCAACCGTCCCGTAAAAAACAGAATCGTCTCGTATTCAGAGAAAATATTACGCGTTTCGTACTGAGGTGAAAAGGAACACAGTTTGTCCCGGACTTCAGCTACAATGAAAAAGACACAAAGCTGAAGCTGCACAGCTGCCTCTTCTTCTCTCATTCTCCCCCCTCCCTCTCCTGTTTCTACTTCAATCATGAAACTGATCAATGATCAGCTGATCGGCTTTTCTCTCTTGTTTGTTTATCGCCCACTTTGCGCCAGAAAGAGGAAACCAGCGGATGTCGCGCTAAACAACAGCAGCACGTTTAAGCTTGATCAGCTGTTGTTAGAATTTATTTAATATTAATTTCTAGTATCAGCTGATGTTTGTTGGAGCCACAGCTGTAAAGCTGCTGGTCATGATATCAGTTTGGTTATCTGGTGAGAGGGAAACATGCAGATGAAATCAGGAGATGTCCTTACTGAATCATCAGAGCTGAACAGGTGATGGAGAAACAGGTTTACCTTTTAGGTGACATGAATGAGTTGAAGGGAAGTCATGAACTGTTTCTGAGAGACAAATAACACCAGGATCCTTTTCTAAGTAGCTGACAGCTGGTAACTGTGCAGGGGCGGATCTAGCAAAGTGTTGCCAGGGGGGCAGGTAGGTCATTAACAGGGAAAGGGGGGCACAAAGAAATACTTTCTTATTCTCATTTAAAATGTCTCGCTTTTAAAAAAGTAATTGTCTGAGTCTTATAACAAACAATTGATAGATTGATACATATATACCATCAGAACAGTGTACATCACTGTCACAACAGTGTTTATTTTCATTCAAAGGCTTTATGATTTTTCCTATAATGGTGGGCCGGTCTCTAGTCAAAATACCCGGGACGATTTTTTGTCCCAGTCCAGCCCTGTATGCAGCTCATCTGCAGTCTGGTGTTACCTACATCTTCCTATTCAGAAGGCAGAATTTCAGAGTTCTGAGTACAATCGAAAGCACCACGACTGCAGTTTTTGTGTTGGATGTAAAAAGCGCACATGACGCTGTGACGTAGGCTAGAATCATGCGGCGGTCAACGACGGTTTTTTCCTTTCTATTGGTAGGTGGCACAGTGCACTTGTGGCAAGTAAGCAAGCTAGAAGACTCTGGCTGGGTATCCAGTTACAGAAGCAACACATTAACAAGAGAAAAACCAAAGTTACTTTCCCTAGTAACTAGTTACTCTGAAAGTAACGAGTAACTTGAAGTAACTGAGTTACTTTTGATAGAAGTAACTAGTAATGTAAATAAGTTACTAATTTAAAGTAACTTACCCAACACAGGTGACGGCTCATTTAAACTGTAGGAATGATTAACCCAACATCAGAAAAATACTTAATTTTACATTAATGTGACAAATTAATGCTGCTGGGACTTTCTGGTCCTACACTGTTCATGTCCAAGTCAACACATTGTAAGATTTACATGTGGAAGGTCATTTAAGCTGGTTATGTGGCGCTTACCTTTCCTTTAACAACGACCAGTTTCTTGTTCTCACCTCAAACACAGCGTCATTATTTACCCATCCAGGTGGAACAACATGTAGCTGTGCTTGGTTTGACAGCTTTCATCCTGGCAGCAGCGTCAGCTGAGGCATTCTCTACAAGACACACAGAGATGTGACTGAGCTGGAGCTCTGACGTCGCCACTTTCAGGCATTTAAACAAAGCTGTTGGAGCACAAGTCCCAAAGATTTATCGTTTCTCTTCATGTCTTCATTGTTCCTCCATGGAGAGATGTTCCAAGTAGTCTTGGCTCGAGACAGGTTTCCTGCAGGACTACCTACCAACTGTCCACTGTTTGCAGTCATGATAGAGTAATGTTGCCCACCAGGGTAGCGAGTGACTGAAAACCATGGATTGGAGAAGAATGGGACATGGTAACAATGAGAGCTTAGAAGATGGCGAATACACTAGAAGAGCTACCTTTATATCAGGCTGAGCTGAGGGTTTGTCAAGCCCAGCTCAGATTTTCAGGTGAAAGGTGATGTGAACCAAAAGCAGGAGGAGATCATCCCTGCTGGACCGAAGGCTAAGAAGGAAGAGCTTTCCCTAACTCTGTTTGCAGTGTATACTGCTGTGGATGCTGCATCGTGTGACATGTACAGGATGTTTTATTCAGACTGAACTCTTTCTTTGTAGTGTTTACCTGGAGAAGATCGGAGGGGCTGGCTAGAATAATGACTGTCAGCTCAGTGTGTAAACTCGAAGCAGATTAAAACACCACTTTGAAAACTTGTACGTGATGCTGTGGGTTTGAGGGGGATTCAGTGACCTTGTGGGGCCATAACAGACAAATGACAGCAGTCTGTAGTGGATGAAATAAAGAGTGATGATGTTATATTTGTGACTGTAGCAGGACCAAGGCTCAAAAGGTTGCAGGCGTTGTTAACTGAGCAGAAGATGGACGGCATCAAGCCGTCTTCTCCACAGCTACAGGATCACAGTCTGCAGGTGAAGTTAATCTAAGGATTCCACTGTTTGCAAGGCCTGTGCAATGTTTTAGCATCTATGCGTGAAGTTAAGAGCAGACAGGGAGGTTATTTTTGCACTGGGCTGGAATGACTCAGTTTACCTGTCAAAGGCTATCACGGCTGGGAGAAAAGCCTCAGCATTAGTACAGAAGGACTACGGTGGCCTCAGGGTAGAAACACCAGTGCACTGCTGAGTTTATGTGGATGCACTGCTGTATTTGTATTGTGTTATTAGGTCAGATAAAAATATCATAAAGCATCATTAAGTAAAAAAGTTTATTAAGAACAAATGTATAAATATTGTTAACGTGTTTCCCAGAACATAAACATCTGGAGAGACAAAGAGCTTTCTATTGTTGCTTTGAGAAAACAAGCTCTTCTTTTAGTTTTGTCCTCGTATTTATTCCAGGATGGACTCATCCACTGAGCAGTGTTTTGTTTTCTTCGTTTTCCTCGTTCTGAATGGAAACTATTACAACTTGGATTTGATTTCAGTGACAATGGCCATTGCTTAAGCTGCAATACAACAGAAAGTTACTCATAGTAATTTCCCAGACCATATTAAAAATTCATTAACAGGAAATACAAATGATGGGAAAATGCCACAGCATGGACATTAGAACAGTTGGGAAAATTTATCTGGAAAAAGGTGAAAATGAGGCTTCATTGAACTGGAATTACAAAGACCAGGAATGTGAGATCCACCAGCCACAGCTGAGGGGTTTTAACACATCATATCCTCAAAGTAGAACTACAGTGATCAAATGAATCGACTTTAATGTTATTGTTTCTTTATTTATGTCAGATTTAACCCTCCAAAAGAGCTTAAATCTTTAACTATCAATGAATTGCAGTCTTTGGACTTAGCCACAGTACGGTCAGGTTGACAGTTTATGGGTAAAATGTGGAGACCAGGCACAGTGACACACTTCCATGGAAGATTAACTGTCAGTGATGAATGTTAAAATACATTTTCATTAATTGTTGCAGTTTTAATTTGTCTAACTTTATATTACCTTGGTGTCCAGCAGGAACACAAGAGAATCATGTGAGGAATCTAAGAGTTGTTTCTTAATTCAATTCAATTCAGTTTTATTTATACAGTGCCAAATCACAACAACAGTCATCTCAAGGTGCTTTATACTGTAAGGTAGACCCTACATTAATACATACAGAGAAAAGCCCAACAATCATATGACCCCCTATGAGCAAGCACTTTGGTGACAGTGGGAAGGAAAAACTCCCTTTTAACAGGAAGAAACCTCCGGCAGAACCAGGCTCAGGGAGGGGCGGGGCCATCTGCTGTGATTGGTTGTGGTGAGACAAGGAAGACAGGATAAAGACATGCTGTGGAAGAGATGCAGATGAACCGCTGAGTGTTGTCCCGTCGAGGTGGCTCTTCTATGCCGTGCATTTATTGCACCAAACCACAAATGGAAAGGAAGAAAGGATCGAGGCACAGCACCCAGCTGCCTGACAATATTCAGGCAACCCAGTCCAAAGGACCTACCAGCCCCCACACCCCGCTGGCCCCGCCCAGATCAAGGAGCTGTCACAGCAGACAAAAATGTGAAGTCCGCACATAGTCGCCATGGCACCCACCCACCCACCACACCATCCCCCATGGAGCTACCAGGAGAGGCATACTGGCCCACTGAGGATCACAGAGGAGCAGACCCAGTAAGCACTGGGACAAGGACAAAGACAGCAGGAGCCGGGGGGGTCCCAGGGGGGATGACAGCACAGCCCCCACCCACCACAACCCAAGACTCAGCCCATAAGTCGTGCAGCCTATATTGTATTTGATCTTGTCAGTGTGAGCCCCACCTAAAGGGGACAGAGGGATTAGTGAGTTGCATTAGTGGGGCAGGAGAGAGTGAAGCAGGGGAGCCGATGTCTCTGCAATACGACTCCTCAACACCATGCCAGGCTGCCCCCACCACCCATAATGAGTCCTGCTGTGCTCTATAGCAATGATACATTTTATGTGTATGTGCCAGGTTAGTGCTGTGGATTCAAAGAAGCACAGTTCCACTAAATAGGAGATCAGGATAAACCCCAGTAACCAACCCTGCCCCCACCATCACATATTCTCAATCCCAGCAGAGGCCAGCCCCAAAATGACATGCCACACGTAATACACAGCCAATATTACTGTTAGAATTAGATGTTTCCTTAATTACATTCCTTTCAACCTATTTATTTTGCACCTTGTTAAGGGAAAATCCCAAACAGAAATCTGCCAAGGTAAACAGAAACACAGTGAGACAAAATACTTAAACACATGTACATGGGTGAACGTCTGAAGTGAGAGTCACACAGTGTACTTCTTTATTCGTGCATTTATAGTCACTGGTGCCCACACAACAGTGAATACGTCTATTCATAGGCAGAGGAATGTTAGTGCGTAGGGAGTGAAGATAAGAGTGGTTCAGGTGTATGTGTGTGCGTTGTGAGATTCAGAAGGACGCAGCCCCTCTTCTTGTTAGGGAGCGCAGATAAAAGTATCCAGCTGTCCTCTTCCTGCTTGTTCAGCTATTATCGCTGTGAGAAAGAATTTATAAAACAGTCTTGTAGTAGACAGCAGTCTAAGTCATCAAAAGGTCAACATACAGTATTCTATCATATGCAAACTTATATCATTAAAAGCTTATACTGACTACTAAGTACAATTTTCCATTGACATTCCCTCCTGTTGTCAGTATAACTTTCAAGTGAGATATCAGTATGTAACATCTTGTTGTACAGATTCTATCACACCATCATTAATCACACAAAGTCTTCATGTTCCAACAGGTCGGGGTCATCATCATCATCATTTGTCATAGCTATGTATGCAGCAACAGTGGAAACAATTATACGGTTAATCATGAGTTTTAGACATGGCAGGATACATGTTACAAAAACACAAAATAAAAGTGAAAATACAAAAAGGGAGTCACTGGTGCCCGTACAACAGGGCGGTGCGCTTCCGCTTAAAAAAGAAAAATGATTACACACAGAAAAGAATGGTTATCCTACCGGAACATGCCGTTCCTCTTTTTATCAAAACATGTTAAACAGACACGGGCATGCTCTCCTGCCCAGCTGCCCGTCCAAGGACGAGCTTCTGGCAAGCAATATGAATCACAAACAGCAATGCATTTAATAAAAATCTTTTCACATCTCCCTCCTGTTGTTTGACTTCTCTAATAGTTAAACAGTCTGTTTGTTATCTATGCATGATTTCTTGGCTCGGCATTTTTAATCAGCATGTCATTCCCAGATCAATTACAACATCATAGATAAGTCATCTTTAGGGGGGTCATCTTCGTCTTCGTCCATGGACAGAGTCAAATATGCCTGTACACGGACTGCGACCACCTTGTTTATCATGGACTGTATGCAGGGAAGAATACACGTGGTAAAACAGCAAAGCAATAACAGTAAAACCCCTACAAAACCTAATCCTTTAATCAAAAGGGACTTCCATGAGCCGCTTAACAACCATGTAAGCCAATCTTCAGTGTTTGTGACATAGTCTTGTTGTTGTGCAGCCCTGAGTTGTCTCAGCGTGTTCAGAGCATCAGTCATGTTGGAGGAGTGTACATTATCTGGAATGTATGTGCAGCATGTGTTGTTAAAGAGGACGCATAATCCTCCTTTTTCAGCGAGAATCATGTCCAATGCCACTCTGTGTTGCATCACTGCAATCCGCAGAGCATCAATTTCTTGATTTTGTTTGTCGTTGATGTTACAAGATGCATTCAGGAATAGTCCAAAACGATAATCCAGAGTCTCAATTCGTAGAGCATGTTTTCCAACTCCTACCCAGGGAAACAGGGCGTGGGTCACTTTCTGGCCGGTTGGCCAAAGCTTAAATTCCTGTGGAACATCTGATCCCCAGATAGGGTCATGTGGTTGTACTGCAGAGACGTCTCGTCGTCGTCGGGTCCTTGTGGCGTTTCCCGTAGTTATTTTGAAGGTGTGATCTGATATGAAGATGGGAGCACAAACTCCAGTCCATCCAGGCGGTAAGATGAAGTAGGCTCGCTGGCCGCATAGCCAGGCTGTTCCTTGCACCCAGTGAGTGCCATTAGAGGGTCCGGATGGGTTCACTGGTGCTCCCTCGCCATTGCTGGCTGTCTGGTTGCAGTTAGTGGTGTTCCCAAGTGGTCTGTTGCCGTTATCCTGTCGGTAACACATGGAGTGGTTCTTTCCTGGGGTTTGGTCCAAGAAAACTGGGAAGTGAATGGATGTGTTCCGGTTTGTCACATTGAAGTTGATCCAGAAAAGCTGGTCACACGTTCCATTGTCCAATCCAGCGTTTTCGACGGTGATCACCTCATATTATGCTGGTCCTAAGAACGTACTCCACAGGTTAAGCGAGTGAATGGTGGAGGTTGTCTCATTGATGATGATTTTCTTATGTTGATGGCCAATGCCCGCGAAGCTGGCAGCGCACTTGGCTTGTGTTTTATTCATGTAGTCTCCATAAAAGGTGGGATGTGTCGAGGTGCATGGCATGTGGGAGCATGTAACATGCAGTGTTATTAGGCTCTCCCTTAGTTCTGTCATGTACGTAGCGATACCATGCGTTATTCATCCATGGGTGAATGTGGTCTTGTGTCATGTCGCGGAGGTGTGAGTTGTCATGTGTCCATCTTGTCTGCAGGTGGTGCTGTTCATCTTCTTCCTTTCGGGTGAGTGTCAATAAACTCACCAGCAATGCAACACTAGCCACTAAAAGGATGAGCGTCTTCATGATGACCAGACACACCAAGTCCTATAGGTGAGTAGACTAGGGGCGAGAAGAACAAGGGCGGGATTTACCCAAACAGCCCTCTCTCCACCTTCCTAGATCACCTACAGGCAGGGGCGTCGGCGTCTTAGGCGTTTAGATTCTCGCTTACTTTCTTACAGTGGCTCTGGTGGATCCAAGATGGTCTCTCTGCTATTTTGCAGGCAGTAGGTGTGGTGAGCAGCACCTGATAAGGACCTTCCCACCTTGGTGAACTCCAGTTTTTCCTTTGGAGTACTTTGATCAGGATCCAATCACCTGGTTTCAACCTGCAAGACACTGGAGAGATATCACTTGGCAGTTGATTGGTTAGAACAATTTCTTTATTTTCTAGTAACTTCGTCATCCATTCTGCTAGGGTAGTCTCTATTTGATTTGTCTATAGGTTCGCTTGTGATGGGCAGTGGGAATGGTCTGCCATGAATGATCTCGAAGGGTGTAAGTTTTTGGGAGCCCTGTGTCAGTCTCATCCACATTTTTACTAGACCAACACACTCGGGCCATGGTCTCCCTGTTTCTTCCATACATTTCCTCAGCCTTTGTTTTATTGTGCCGTTTGTTCTTTCCACCAGCCCTGCACTTTGTGGATGATAGGCACAGTGATGTTTGATGCTAAATCCTAATGCTTCAGAGACCTTACTGATTACTTCATTAACAAAATGGGTCCCGTTGTCTGACCTGATCAGAGTGGGGATGCCATACTTTGGGATGAAGTGATTACACAAACATTTTGCTACTGAAATGGCGTCTGCCCTTTTCACTGGATAAATTTCTGGCCATTTTGAGAATACGTCCATGATTACTAGAGCGTATTTTGAGCCTTGGCTTTCATTTAGTTCGATAAAATCCATGTGGATTGTATGAAAAGGATGAGGCGGTGTAGGGAAATGGCCTCTTTTAGGTCTGATGTTTCCCTGTGCATTATGTTTTTGGCAAATCATACATGTTCGTACAAATTCTTTTGCAGAGGTTTCGAAATTTAGAGTATAAAAGTGTTTGGAGATTATATCCACCATTCCCCCAGTTGACACATGCGTTGAGCCGTGTGTCACCAAGGCGGCTGTTTTGTGGAGGGACTTTGGTAGAATTGGTTTACCATTGCAAGACATTAAGTCGTTTTCAAGTTTTGCGCCATTTTGCAACCATTTTTTTTGTTCTGTTGTTGACGCAGCTTTTTGTTCATCTTTAAGTACAGTAAGAGGTATTAGTGAGGTTTCAGATGCTAATACGTCTGAGGTTTGTTGCGCTGCCGCTTTTGCTGCTTGATCTGCAAAGTTATTTCCCTTAGTGACCTCTGAGCTGTCTTTTTGATGTGCGGCACATTTACATAAGGCAAGTTGTTTTGGGAGGGTTATCACTTCCAACAGGGTTTTTAAAAGATGGCCATGTTGCACTGGATTCCCGGTAGAAGTGATCATCCCCCTATTTTGCCATATTTTAGCAAAGTGATGTACCGCGACAAAAACATACTGGCTATCAGTGTGTATGTTTATATCTTGTCCTTTGTGTAGTTCACATGCTCGTATAACAGCTGTAAGTTCAGCACTCTGTGCAGAGTGTGAGGAAGTTAATGGTTTAGCTTCTAAAACTGTATCTACTGTAGTTACCGCATAGCCTACACAGTTTCGGCCAAGGTTATTTTTGGAGGCTGAGCCGTCCGCAAAAATGTTGAGGAAACCAGCTTGTGGGGTGCTGTAAATGTCAGCGCGTGGTTTCGTTTCCTCATCTAACTTCCTTATGCAGCAGTGAGCGTCCCCGTCTTCTGAAGTGGGGAGGAGTGTGCTCGGGTTCAGCTGGCCAGATTTTTCAATACTAATGTGTGACTGCGACAATAAAATGCCTACATAAGAGAGTTGTCTGGCATGTGTGAGATAAGACAGATTAGCTTGTAGCAGAATGGAGGACACTGCGTGTGGGACCTTGATGATTAGCGTGTGTCCCAGAACAATATCAGCAGACTTTTTCACTGCTTCTGCTGCAGCTGCGCAGGCTTGCACACACGTAGGCAGGCCTGATGCAACTGAATCTAATTTACATGAATAGAATGCGAGTGGGCGTTGTTTTTCTCCAAAGTGCTGTGTTAGAACTGCTTTCATATAGCCTGCTCCTCCGTCTACATGTAAATAGAAAGGTTTGTCATAATCTGGTAGTGCTAGAACTGTACGCGTTTGGAGTGCAAGCTTTAGATCAGTAAATGCTTTTTCTGCCTCAGGTGTCCACTCCAGCTTGTCTTTCAATGCCAAGTTTTTCGCATAGATAAGGTTTTGCAGTGGTTGTGCTAGTGAGGCGTACTCGGGTATCCAGCTTCTACAGAAGTTACAGAGACCCAGAAAACTCATCATTTGCTGCTTTGTGTGTGGTTTCGGGGCGTTCTGCACTGCTAGTTTCCTGCTATCTAACAATGTTTTCCCTTCCCCTGTGAGTGTGTGCCCAAGGTATGTAACCTTGGGGCTCCACAGTTGTAGCTTGTGCTGTGACACTTTATGCCCTTGTGTAGCTAAATGGTGCAGTACTGCCATTGTATTTGTTTTGCAATCAGATTGGCTGTGTCCTGTGATGAGAATATCATCTACATACAGAAGGAATTGCCCCGGTGCAGGCAGGGTACACAGTGACATTGACTTTTTAAGAGCTTCTGCGTACAAAGTGGGGCTGTTTTGGAAACCTTGTGGCAGACGGGTGTAGGTATATTTTTGCCCTTCAAAAGTAAACCCGAACAGATGCTGTGACTCTGGGTGTAGTGGAACCGAGAAAAATGCATTGGATAGATCTATTACTGAAAACCATTTCTCCTTTGGTGTTACTTGGTTCAAAAGGGTGTGTGGGTTCGCTACCACAGGTGGTATTTGTTCTGTTACCTCATTAATTGCTCTAAGGTCATGCACTAGGCGGTATTTGCCTGTGTTAGCTTTTTTCACGGGGAAGATGGGCGTGTTACATGTTGCATTTGTTGTTTTTATTAAGATGCCTGCTTTTTCCATATCTGCAATTACCGGCTTTATTCCCTCTTTGGCCTCTGCAGTAAGGGGATATTGTGGTTTCACTGGTCGATAAGTGGTTGTGGTTTTCACCACAACAGGATCTGCTCCTTTAATTAATCCTACATCTGTTGGACCTGTTGACCATAGTTTTTCAGGTAGGTCTATCAACTCATGGTGTTGCTCTAGTGAGAGTGTGTGTCAGCATTCATTATTATCATTCACACATGTGTCTGCACAGTCAGTTATGTGAATTGCTGGCTGTGTAGTGAGCACCCACCCCAAAGTGTATCGCATGCACCCTGTTCTACGGCCTTGTAGCCACCCTTCGTGTGTTTCCTCAGTTTTCTCATATCTGTCCCTCTCTACCTGCGTGAGAATGTGACCTAGATCTTTCCACTGCTCGCTTTCATTTCGTGCAACCGATACATGTGGTTTTGGCATTCTATTTAATTCTTGCACTTTCCCTGGCTGTAGCACTGAACATACTGCATTTCCGCTTTGGGTGACGTACAGGTGTTGCAGAGTGAGTTTTTGTGGGCCTAAACGACGTACTTGTTGGTCATAATTAGGATCAGGGCCTGGACTCTGTTTGAATCTTAGAGTGTTGTGATACTCAGTGTAGTCTAATTTTCTAGAGTCTCGTTTTAGATAGCGGCTGGCTAACTGTTGCAAAGGTTCTAATGGTGGTAGATCTAGAGTCCAGTAGTAATGGGGCACACCCTCTCCTTCAGTTACTGCTAACTCAATGGCTTCGGGATTCGAGCCTTCACTCATCATTAGTTCAGCATGCATTCCCTCTGACCCCGGAACTACGCCCACGTTAAGTTTATGTAGGGCATCCCTCCCTAAGAGATTAACTGGGCAGGACGGGTCGTATAGGCACCGATTTCTGCACCTTCTACCACTTTCTGGGTGTATAAGTGTCAGGGGCTCTGTTAGCTTCTGCACGCTAGTGTGTCCCGAGGCAGATTTTACTATCAGGGTGTCATTTGAGTATCTTAGATTCTTTGGTTTTTGGTTCAATACTGTTTTACACGCCCCTGTATCGCAAAGCATGGTCATTGGTTGACCGTTTACGCGAATGATTAACGTGGGTTTTTGTTCAGATCCTAGGAGTAACTGTTCTATATTGAAGATTTCAGTTTCTCCCTCCCCTTCCTGTTCTAGTCAGTTACTCTGTTCTTCATTTCTGTTTCTACATTCTCTTGCAAAATGACCTTCTTTCCCGCAGTTGTAACAACGGTTATCTTGATTCTTTCTTCTGCCCTGCTTATTTTTGTATCCTTGTTTTTTGTATCCCTGTCCTTGTCTTCGTCCCTGATACCCTCCCGCAAAAGCTATGAACCCTGTATCAGGGTCCACAGTAAACACACCTCCTTTTTCTTTCTTTTTTAACACTCTGGTGGCATGCTCTGCATGTTGTAGGGCATCTGCTAAATTGCCCGTATTCATTGTGACCCAGTGTTTCTCCACGTGTGCCCTGACTGGTGGGAGGAGACCGCTAAGAAAGGCATTTTTTAGCTGCTGCTGGTATGGCCTTTCTGGTCCCTCCTCGTAATCTAGGCCTGAGTGTTGTCTGAAAACCGGGCGTAGCCGGTCTAGGAAGTCGGAGGCTGTCTCGGCTTCTTTTTGTTTTACCTCTCCTATCTTTGCATAGTCTGCTCTGGGGGCTAGGCGGACCCGTATTCGTTCATAAAGGTCCCTCATTGCGGCACCTAGTGCTTCAGATTGTGGGATTAGGGCTCCGCCCTCAGCATTTGACCCAGTAAACCCATCCCTCACTGTCCCAAATCTTAACCCTAACAGGTCTTGTATGACCTGTAACATCTCATGGCCATTTTGACACCATTGGGTTCTAATCAGCTCAACGGAATTCATCCATTGTGTAAAACCCTCATTTAAATCAGGGACATCCTTCAATACGTTGTGCCTATCTGTATGGGACCATGGTTTGTAGACATAAAAGGTACTCTGGTTGTCCCTCTCACCATTTTCACCACCAGTTAATTGCCCATATCTAGGGTTTGGGGTAGCTATCATTGGAAATATACCTGAGGGGCCAGGCGGGTCTGGCCTTCCCCACATATCCCTACCGATATCCTCCTGTGGGTTATGTTTTGCGGCTGCTGCCAATTGGGCTTGAGCCTGGGCATAGGAATTAGTAAATGGATTTTTTGGCTGTGGTTCTGGTGCAGACGGTTTTGGGGGCGTTGGCATGTAGGGGGGTGGCTGAGTTTGTGGCGGGGACTGTGGAGATGGAGGCTGTGACTGTGTTTCTTGCTTCATATCTTTTTTCTCCTGTCTCTTTTTCCTATTTTCACTCCTTCTCTCCTCCGTTTTCCATGCTTTAAAATATTGTAGCTCCTGAGAGCGCTTTATTTTTCTTTTTGGATCTTTTTCAAAATTTCTTTCTGTTTTTAAGGCCTCTTCTAGTTGTGTTAATGCGGAGGGGCTACATTTCCCCTCCCATGTCGGGCATTTTGTTTTCTTCGGATTTCTCCATCTATATGCACTAATTTGTCCGGCACCTGGACATTTTTTCTCTAGCCACTGCTCGTCAGCAGTGAGTTTTGTTGTTTTATTACCCATTATTAGTTTATGCTTCTTTTAGCGCTTAGTAATACACACACACCTGCGGCGCTTTCACTGGCATGAGAACAGAGAGAGGTAGCTGACACGCCCTTCTACTTTTGAGCTATTCTCAAAAGCGGTGTCGACTTTATGTGATAAAACACGACCTTCCTCTCAGTTCACCAGTACTTCAGCGACCAACAGTAAACAAATTAGTGGAATAGTTCAGCCTCCTTATTGTGCCGTGAAAATCAACTTATTCCACCAACAAAATGAACAATAAAGACAGACAATTACGTGTGTTCTTTAACCCTTCCGGGGAGCTCTTAATCCCTCTGGACAAGCTCAATATTTATTTACTTTAACCCTTTCGGGGAGCTCTCAATCCGGACAAGCTACTTTAACTTTTAGGTTTCGTTTTCGATTTCACGCAAACCTCTTTGTCTCAAAGTTATCTGTCTTACCTTAAGTGGTGGTTTCTTCAGATGCACCCGATCAGCCCCCGACGGTGCGGACCGCTTGTAAAACGTTGGCCAAGACCCGAATTCACGTCCCTGGACTTCATCACACACCTAGTGCGTGAGCTGCCGGCAGACTTCAACGTGGGCTTCTCGCACAGACGGGATCTGGTGGGGCGCCTCTTGTGGGAGCTGTTTTAAATAGGCCGTCCCATCCGGCTCGGAGGACCAAGAAATGTTAAGGGAAAAATCCCAAACAGAAATCTGCCAATTGTAAACAGAAACACAGTGAGACAAAATACTTAAACACATGTACATGGGTGAACGTCTGAAGTGAGAGTCACACAGTGTACTT
This sequence comes from Oreochromis aureus, assembly GCF_013358895.1. Taxonomy (NCBI): domain Eukaryota; kingdom Metazoa; phylum Chordata; class Actinopteri; order Cichliformes; family Cichlidae; genus Oreochromis; species Oreochromis aureus. Next base: position 716,813 of record NC_052944.1, read on the forward strand.
CTTTATTCGTGCATTTATAGTCACTGGTGCCCACACAACAGTGAATACGTCTATTCATAGGCAGAGGAATGTTAGTGCGTGGGGAGTGAAGATAAGAGTGGTTCAGGTGTATGTGTGTGTGCGTTGTGAGAGATTCAGAAGGACGCAGCCCCTCTTCTTGTTAGGGAGCGCAGATAAAAGTATCCAGCTGTCCTCTTCCTGCTTGTTCAGCTATTATCGCTGTGAGAAAGAATTTATAAAACAGTCTTGTAGTGGACAACAGTCTAAGTCATCAAAAGGTCAACATACAGTATTCTATCATATGCAAACTTATATCATTAAAAGCTTATACTGACTACTAAGTACAATTTTCCATTGACACACCTTAAACTTTCTTTGGTTGCTACAAGCCACAAATTCCTTTATGGTTTGTCTCTGTTGTGTGGAGGGCTGTTTTTAAGTGCTCAAAAATGGGTGTATCAAAGTCAAACAGGCAGCACAGTGGAAAAGTGGTTGGCACTGTTTCCTGACAGCAAGAAGGTTCTGGGTTCAAATCCAACATCTAACCTGTTTGCATGCTCTCCCCATGTGTGTGTTCTCTCTGGGTTCTCTGGCTGATCCCACAGTCCAAAGACATGCAGTTAATGGGGTTAGGTTAATTGGTGTATGTGCCCATGAGTATGAGTGTACACGGTTGTTTCTCGGTGTTAGTGACAGTCTGACAGAAGGCTGCATCCCTCAGCCTCATGTGGGCTGTGGAGCCTCTTTACAACTGCAGTGAGATCTCAGACCTGTTTCTGGTGGGTGGTGGACTCCTCCAGGGCTTCTCCTGATTCCCCTTCTGCCACAGAAGACTGTGGCCTCAGAAACACATATCTGCTTTTTGCAAATGAAGCAAACCTGTTGGCTTCATCAGCAGGGCCGGATCTAGAAGGGTGGCATGGGGTGGCAAGTGCCACCCTAAAATGATCGCTTTCCACCCCAGTTTTGCATATGACAGTGTTGTTTATTAAAATAAGATAGCATTAACAGTTTGAGCGTAGTTACAGTCAACACTGAATATAAATGCTAAAACTGAATATATTGCATAGTGTCCCCCCCTCCACCATTAACAAATGGTTCAGCCCATAGCAGGACCGGGTTTTTCTTGTTTTCAGTAGCAAGTGATGCTCATGATTGTGCCAGAGCACAGTTTGAACAACACCATGGGAATTTCGGATTTTACACAGGTGGGTGGATGTTACACTCTGGAAATGGAAGGAAGGTAAGTGTTATTAACCCTCTGTGGTCCACGGACACGCTGCACCTCCAAATCACATGACTGATGTAAGCTGACACAGCAACAAGCTGCAGCCACGCTGAGTCTCTGTTTCAGCCCACATTGAAAGTTCAGACTTCAAAGTTTTTACATTTTAATTACAGGCCAGTAAATCCAGAGTTATGATCATATATATAAGCCACGCTTTTTTCTAAATACTGTTGTCACGTTCGTGTGTGTTTTAAGCATTTTCTAAGGACAGCGCGAAAACAGTAAAGAAAAGAAAAGAAGCCACCTCTATGGAAGAAATATAGTATCATCAGAATTCAACTATTCCTCAACCTCTTTCCTGTAGGTGGAAAAATGTACCATGTCGACCAATTTAAAAAAAATGGGATTTGGTTGTTTAGGAAGAGGGAGAGTGGGAGACAGAGTGAGAGAGTTTTTAGATGTGGGAGATTTGTGACGTCTAGTGTGTTGTGTTGTCTTGTGTAGTTGTTCTGTTGTGTAGTCGTTTTGTTTTGTGTGTCAGTGAGGGCACTAATGAATGTCACAAAGGCACATTTGTAAACACTGTCACTGTGTAGAAAACCAGCGGAGTGATACACCTGCTGCTGTCAGGCCTGCAGGTTTATCCCTGTGCTGTTCTCCTCTGTCTTTTGGTGGACAAACTTTATTTACTGTGACACATAATTTGTGGGGCATCTTATTGCGACACCTGATTGTTCTCTCATTTTAGTTTTAGTAATATTTTTAAATGGTTGTAGAAAATGAAAAAAACAGCAGGTGTATTGGCTGCATTTTTAGATAAATAGTTGTATATGTTTACAAAATGTACAATTTATATTTGCATTTCAAGTTATATAAATTTACTCAACATGTCTGCGGGTTTTTTACAGTAATAAAATACTACTAGGATTTTAAGTTCTTTGTGTGATTTCAGATCAGTAATACTAATGCGGTATGTCAGTGAAAAAACAACTAAATTCAGTTGAGCTGAAAAGATACCAAACAAGGCAAAGGGGGAAAAATAAAATGAAACAATTTGAGGGTGAAATACAAACGTAAACTCAAAAGGAGTCAAAAATGTCCGGTTGTATTTCAGACCTCAGAGGGTTAATCCAACAAATCATGAAAAATTAGGTTTAAATTTTTGTTCATGACAATGCAGATTTCTGACATTTTGTGTAATTCAAGCAGTAACAATGTGATTGTTTTCTAACAAAAAACAGTGAAACTTAAGTTAGACTTGTGTTCATAAATGAGCCGCCCCATGTTGTGTAGCTTTCTGGATTTTATACTTATTGGGCTACATATTTATTTATTATACAGGCTATACAGTACATAGCACCAAAACTCACATGTTTTATGTAACTAAAGTGTGTAATTATGTGGGCTACAGACAATAATTAAGTTATAGACTATATTTATATGAAAAACGTGTATACTTACTGCATTTGAATCATTTTAACCATATGTAACCACCTGCATATGTGTTTGAAAAAAAAAAGGCTTTGATTTTGCCACCCTAAGAAAATTTCTCTAGATCCGCCCCTGTTAGTGTGGGGCCCAGGGCCGCTCTGCTGCCCTCACCACCCGCTGCAGTTTCCTCTTGTCCTCCACAGCAGCTGAACCACAGTGTGCAGCAGAAGGATCTCCATGGTAGAAGTTCATGAGCAGTTTGTGATTAGCATTCTTACATAGATATCAAATTAAAAACAATGATTGATGCAAAACTCATTTGTTGCTTTGGGTTTGTTACTTTCAGTTTATTTAATATAAACTTTTATGTCATTTCTTCTTCCATTGACCTGAATCCTCACAGTTTATAGAAGAGGCCCTGTTGATGTGGAGAAACATCTGAGCACATGTGATGTGCAAGCTAAGAGCATTTGAGCATCTCATGGTGGTTACCTCGGAGACCATCTGTCACTTTGTGTAGAGCCACGCCCACAGCGCACAGAATACATGCGTACGACTAATTTGTCCACACAGGAGGCATCTTGATGATGTCATCATACACAAAGGCTTTTGTACAAAGTGTTAAACAAACTGCAGCACGTGTGTTCAAGACTTTTTCCCGTCTTATTTCTCTTTATTACACATAATCTATGGAAACGTGTGATTTGATTACTTTGCATGTGTGGATTTGATGGGTTGTTGCCACATCTGGTGAGATTTTCATGTCAACAGCACCTTCTGAAATATGTTTCTGTAGAAAATTGGTGACACTGGTGACATTCGTCCAATAGCCGCTCTATTTAAACCCCATAACCACACTGGGTAGCAACCTCACCACTACATGGCACAGAGATTTCCACAGTCTGCACCTGTGTGGAACAGGAACATGACACAGAAATGTATTACACAGATCTGGTCTGGTTAAATATTACAGTTTATCTTTCAGGTTCATTTCTTGGATGGTTTTGTAAGAAACAAACTGCTTGAATGGCGACTAAATGAGTTGGAGGAACGATTTGAAGGTAAATTATTATTACTTGGTGGCTTTTTTGTAGCAACTGTGACACTTAGTAGTAGAACTGACACACAAAACAACAACTACACTAACTATATAGTCTGCAACACACCCAGTGAGCTTGATGTGAAAACCTTTTCTGTCTTACTAACATCACTGAGCTCATCCCTGAAGTTGGTCCAAAGATTCAGACGCAGTCTTGGGCAGTTAAAGGTGAGTCTGTCACGGGTCTTTGTGACCCAGCATTTTAACTTCTTGTATTTGATGTTGTGCTTCTGAGTCCTTGGTTGTGCTGTTTTGTGGGAAAACTGCCCTTCACTGCTACCTCTCCCACCTGGAAAACACAGACTCATACATCAGGCTACTTTTGGTTGATTACAGCTCCGCTTTCAATCCTGTGATCCCACACAAACTCACTCACAAGCTGGCTACACTCGGCCTGCACCCTCCACCCTCTGTGACTGGCTACACTCGGCCTGCACCCTCCACCCTCTGTGACTGGCTACACTCGGCCTGCGCCCTCCACCCTCTGTGACTGGCTACACTCGGCCTGCGCCCACCCTCTGTGACTGGCTACACTCGGCCTGCGCCCTCCACCCTCTGTGACTGGCTACACTCGGCCTGCGCCCTCCACCCTCTGTGACTGGCTACACTCGGCCTGCGCCCTCCACCCTCTGTGACTGGCTACACTCGGCCTGCACCCTCCACCCCCTGTGACTGGCTACAATCGGCCTGCACCCTCCACCCTCTGTGACTGGCTACAGGACTTTTTGACTGGCAGACAAACACTGGCGTCCCACAGGGTTGCGTCCTCATCCTCTACACCCTGGTCACCCATGACTGTGTCACCTCCAACAAAGACAACATCATTTTGAAGTTCACGGATGACACTGCAGTGATCGGTCGCATCACTGGAGAGGACGACGTGGCTTACAGGAGAGAGGAGGCTGGTCTGGTGTCACGGTGTGAGGACAACAACCTCACCCTCAACACTGATAAGACAAAGGAGATGATAGTGGACACGAGGAAGAAGAAGAGGCCTCACCAGCCGCTGTTTACCCGGGAGCGTGAAGTGCAGAGGGTGAGCAGCAGTACCTGGGCGTCCACATCAGTGAGGACCTCACCTGGACACTGAACACCACACAGCTGGTCAAGAAGGCTCAGCAGCTGCTGTATTTCCTGAGGAGGCTGAGGAAATTTGGTATGTTGGCCAAGATCCTCAGCAGGTTCTACAGCTGCACTGTGGAGAGCACCCTGACCAGCTGCATCACTGCATGGTACGGCAGCACTACTGCAAACTGCAAACGCCTGCAGAAGGATGCAGTCACGCTGGAGAAGGATGAAGGAGTCTGACCTGAGCCAGTGTTTGACATGAACACATCAGCACTGCTGTCAGTGTTATAGTGTATCAGTTAACAACAGCCATTAGCATCATTTCAGTGTTTCAGTCATAAAAACACTTCCTGTCACTGTGGTGGTTACAGTGACATCATGCAGTTTCTGCTTTGACCTCCAGAGGGCGACAAATCAGCACAGACAGAGAGCTCCATTCAAACTTTGCTGCCATCAGTAATAATTCTTCAAATATAATCATCAGTGTTTGAGCAGTTATGATATCAGGGACAATCTAGACACGTGTGACAATACTGAACATGTCACATGACACACCTTAAACATCATGTGATCCACTCTCAGTCTGCACTTTCATTCATGACTTCAACAGGTTGAAATGAGCTTTGAACAAACATCAGTTCAGTGCTGAAATATTCAAACGCTGCAGGAAGAACAACAACAAAGTGATGACAGATGTTTGTGCTTCAAACTGGAAAACAGCAGAAATAAATCACAGCCTGCCAGAGGTTTGGAGTTTCCGAGGTGCACCTGAACGCAGCACACAGTGTCCAATGCTCCTGATTGTCCTCAAACGTCTCTTTGGGTGTTTCCTTCCAGCTCAAAGTTTACTTTCACTTCCTGAACGTCGTGCAGTGGATCTTGTTGTTGGTGTGAAGAAACTGTAAGTTTGCTTTGTTTCCTCCTTTAACAGTTTGTCTTTAGGAACTTTACTGTTTGTTCATGTTTGATTTCTTCACACAACAAACTGTGTGTGTTTGTATTTCCGGTCTCTCCATTAAAGTCAGTGTGTAATGTTTTCCTGGCTAACATCAGCTGTGTGCAGCTTAGTTTCAGCACAAATCTGCCGCTCCATAGTTCACGGTAACGGACTCACAGCTGGACCAACGAGGCCGAGTGTGTCCTCACTCTGAGCTACGTTCGTGTTTGTGTACTTGTAGTTTGTACTTTGTGAGTTCACTCAGAGCCCACAGAGGACGCAGCATACGTGATGACGTCACAGCCCTTTACCTCCTTTACTGTCACTGTGATTAATATTTACACACTACACGAGACACCTGACAGCATGTTAACGCTAAGCTAAAGCTAAGCTAATGCTGAGCTAGCCAATAACCCAGAGTGACGTTAAAGCTGAGTAAACACTGACCCCATACTAGGGCTGCCACAAACGATCATTTTGATAGTCCACTAGTCGCAGATTATTTTTGCGATTAGTCGACTAATGAGATCATCATCCACTGAACATAAAACGTACAGCTTATAGCACCAGCAGCATCAGCACTTATATAACTATCATTAGCTTCCAGCTTTTAGTGTTTAAGGTCTGTGCTAACTAAAAATAAAGATAAGATGATAGTTTGTTAAATTTTAATGAAATTTGCATATTGTTTCGGTGAAGTTTAATAAACTCCTTGCTATCTAAAATATAACGGGACACCGGAGTAAATTCTCAAGCATCTCACACTTCTGATAATCAGCTGTCTGTTTGACGTTTATTCAGCTGTGTAAAAACTAAAACTTTGATCTCAGCCAAACCGATTTACTCGGGAACAAATAAAATACTAAAAAAGCCAAACAATAAATTTTTTAAGTTATCAAAGTGACTTATATATCATGTTTAACCTGAGTAGCGAAAGACGGCGGTGGGTTTGAAAACGATGAAGCCGGGAGTCCGGTGTTCTCACGGCTCTAGTGAGCCTTGCCCCCGGCTCGCTATCGAGCTGGTGGGTAACAGACGTCTCCGAAAACGTCGGAGCGCTTTTGAAAATATGCGGTGTCTTGATAAACTGAGCAGATATTTGAGGTTTACACAGCTACATTCTCGCCTGAAAATATGTTAAACGTTTATTTTGTGACCCAGAAAGAATAATAAGAGTAATATTAAAGCTAACTAGCTACCGCCATTGTTGGAAACTGAGCTGGGCTGCGCTATGAATTCTGGGACACTGCTGCTTCTTCTTCTTCGGTGTTTAACGGCAGCTGGCATCCTTGTACATGCAGTGCTGCCATCTTCTGTTTCAGTCCGTTATTACACTCTTAAATCCTACTACTTATTCCTGCGTCTTTTGGGATCTTACAACTTCAAACGACGCGTCGACTATTAAATCAGTCGTCGACAATCGTCGACGTAATCGTGACTAGTCGACTAATCGTGCATCTCCACAGTGCAGCTGTAGAACCTGCTGAGGATCTCTACCCCAGACCAGCACCGTGATAAAGTGAGCTGCTGCTGCTGAACTTGAACAGGTAACACAGTGATGAGCAGTCAGGCTGCAGGTTTCTACCTGTTCATGTTTCTACAGTAGAATCACTTTGAAGTGTCTTTGTGCTGTTTCATCATAAACACTCAGAGAAACATCACGTGACCTCATCAGGATCTGTGTTGGTGTGTGGGGCTGTACCTCAGCTTTAGATTGTTACATGCTCATTTGTTCATTTTACACAGTAACATCAAAGTAATGTTATGAGGAGTAATGAAGTAACGTACTCCATTACTTTTAATTAAAGTGTTCTGTGTAATATGTGTAATAATGACTTTTTTGAGTAATGACCAACACTGATCACAACAAAGAGGAAATGCCTCCAACAAACATCTGACCCACAACATGCAGTTAATGCGCACAAATGTCTTTGATATGCTGCTCAGTGATGGTGGTGACTGTCAGAGCAGAGCTACTGAGAATCAATAAGTAATATCAATGATGGAATCACTAAATCCTTATCATCCCTGTCAGTATCATACATGTGCTGTATGATGTGATAAATGTAGAGGTGCTGGCTGTTCTCTCACTCTGCTGTTTAGCTGTAAAGGACGCCTCCCTGCCTTTGTCTCATTCAAATGTCTGTGCTCCAGATGTTTGTGCTCCAGATGTTTGTGCTCCTGGTGAACAGGCTCACAGTTTCCTCCTTGAAATAAGTGTTTATATTGTTGTTATATTGTTGACCCACTATTGATCATGTGACTCATCACATGACCAATGTTGAGCATCTCTTTCCCTCTCAGGTTTAAATATCTGGGTCTCTCCACCGTTTGGTTTTAGAACTGAAGAAGCTTCTTGGATGAAACGTCTTCCAGAAACTTAAAGACGTCTCTTTTCTCTCCAAGCTCCTTAGATCACATGACCTGGATGACTGAACCTACAGACATATTGACCTGGTTTCTAGGTTACATGACAGGTCAGAGGTCAGCGACTGTAACTCAGTTACTCCTGTTAATGTGACTCACTGAGTGTTTGTGGTTTACCTCTCAGACTGACTGAAGATGATGATGGAGGAAGAGGAGGACAGAGCAGAGTCTGCAGGGTCCAGCTGTCCGTCTGTGAGGAGTGACCGGTCCAAAGATGAACCTCCACTCTTCAGTGGTGAACCTGGAGCAACGAGGTCAGAGAGCTGTGATGACTCCTTTACATGTTTGTGTTTCCTGGATAAATCTGACCTGAAACATCCTCAGATTGTTACAAAGATTCATAAAAAGAAAACAAAGAGAAAAGATCCAAATGTTCGACTTGGTCATTTGCTGTTTGAGGACAGTGATGCTCATATCTGTGGGGAAAGTGTGACCTGAGTGGGTTCATGTTTGTCTTTAAAGAGCTGCTGTGATTCTCTTTGTGTCTGATCTGTGAAACAGTCTGAGAGTCACACAGAGACCCAGCAGCTAAAGCCTGGATCATACTGGCTGCTGTTACTCCATCAGGACAACACTGGACCACAGTGGTGTGGATGTAGTGGATAAATCCCACCATACTGATGCTCAGAGTTAATCACAGGGAACAAAACCAGATGTTACCTTCAGATTGTGACCTTTGGAGTGGACGATGCAGATTTCAATAGAGAATAAATGTTGTTGTTTTTCAGCTGTGAAAAAGAATCTAATTTTCTGAACTTAAGAATTTATGATGGTGGAAAAAACATGGAGACAATAACACAACATTTCACTGTATTCATAGAATGAATGTAAAACTGTCAGACATTCATTAAATATGCAAAATGTCCACAGAAGCATCAGAGGGTCAGATGTGAAGCACTCAGTGATTTTGATCAAATGACTCATCAGTTATTGATCTGTACTACACTGATCTACCACGTTAGTAAAGCTGGTGTTCTGGTGGTGGAGGGAGACCTCGGATCATGTTCTGGTGTTGGAGCAGTGATCTGCTGATGGTTCAGTTTAATGAGCTTCTTCAAAATCCTCCCTGACATCACCACTGAAAGGACGTCCATAAACTTACTAAAAATTACTGATATGTTCACAATCTGAGTTTATAACTTGACAGACTTGATTGAGATGAAGTTATTTGAGCAGAAACTCCTGGATCTTTATCCTGTGTTGATCTAATCCTTCATGGTTCCTCCACAGAGTGGACCAGCAGAGCTCAGAGGTTCCCAGTGGTCAGTCTGCCCAGCAGCATCAAACACAGCTGGACTCCATATTTATGGTCTGTACATGAACAACAACTACTGTTACATCTGTTCTGTCCACAGTCATCTCCATGCTGCTCTTTGGAGACCAGTGTCAGTGTGTCCAACATGGATCTGATGTTTGGCTCTATGATTTCAGTCTGATCGGCTCATTCACAAATATTCTGTTCCAGCTGCTGGAGGACAACATCATCACTTTTGTGAAGAACGAGCTGAAGAAGATCCAGAAGGTTCTGAGTCCAGATTACCCAGAATGCTTAGAGAGTCAGAGGAGCAGCAGCAGAGAGGCATTTGTGAAGATCACAGTGGACTTCCTGAGGAGAATGAAGCAGGAGGAGCTGGCTGACCGTCTGCAGAGACGTAAGAGGATTTATCTAAAGATTTAAGCTGCTGGATAAATGAACATTTTCCAGAGATGGAAGATGGAGCAACATGTTTTAAAGATTAGTTCTTTTTGGAATTGAGTGTTTATTTTTCTTCTCATTCAGAACGTCAAGCTGCAGTTTGTCATCGTAACCTTAAATCTGCTCTGAAGAAGAAGTTCCAGTGTGTGTTTGAGGGCATCGCTAAAGCAGGAAGCCCAACCCTTCTGAATCAGATCTACACAGAGCTCTACATCACAGAGGGAGGGACTGCAGAGGTCAATGATGAACATGAGGTCAGACAGATGGAAACAGCATCCAGGAAACCAGACAGACCAGAAACAACCATCAGACAAGAAGACATCTTTAAAGCCTCACCTGGAAGAGACGAACCAATCAGAACAGTGCTGACAAAGGGAGTGGCTGGCATTGGGAAAACAGTCTTAACACAGAAATACAGCCTGGACTGGGCTGAAGACAAAGCCAACCAGGACATCCAGTTCATATTTCCATTCACTTTCAGAGAGCTGAATGTGCTGAAAGAGGAAAAGTTCAGCTTGGTGGGACTTGTTCATCACTTCTTTACTGAAACCAAAGAAGCAGGAATCTGCAGCTTTGAAGACTTCCAGGTTGTCTTCATCTTTGATGGTCTGGATGAGTGTCGACTTCCTCTGGACTTCCACAAAACTACAATCCTAACTGACCCTAGAAAGTCCACCTCAGTGGATGTGCTGCTGATAAACCTCATCAGGGGGAAACTGCTTCCCTCTGCTCGCCTCTGGATAACCACACGACCTGCAGCAGCCAATCAGATCCCTCCTCAGTGTGTCGACATGGTGACAGAGGTCAGAGGGTTCACTGACCCACAGAAGGAGGAGTACTTCAGGAAGAGATTCAGAGATGAGGAGCAGGCCAGCAGGATCATCTCCCACATCAAGAAAGCTCAAAGCCTCCACATCATGTGCCACATCCCAGTCTTCTGCTGGATCACTGCTACAGTTCTGGAGGATGTGCTGGAAACCAGAGAGGGAGGACAGCTGCCCAACACCCTGACTGAGATGTACATCCACTTCCTGGTGGTTCAGGCCAAAGTGAAGAAGGTCAAGTATGATGGATGAGCTGAGACAGATCCACACTGGAGTCCAGAGAGCAGGAAGATGATGGAGTCTCTGGGAAAACTGGCTTTTGATCAGCTGCAGAAAGGAAACCTGATCTTCTATGAATCAGACCTGACAGAGTGTGGCATCGATATCAGAGCAGCCTCAGTGTACTCAGGAGTGTTCACACAGATCTTTAAAGAGGAGAGAGGACTGTACCAGGACAAGGTGTTCTGCTTCATCCATCTGAGTGTTCAGGAGTTTCTGGCTGCTCTTCATGTCCATCTGACCTTCATCAACTCTGGACTCAATCTGCTGGAAGAACAACAAACAACCTCCAAGAAATCTAAATTATTTAACAAACTAAAACTTCAATCTCTCCACCAGAGTGCTGTGAACAAGGCCTTACAGAGTCCAAATGGACACCTGGACTTGTTCCTCCGCTTCCTCCTGGGTCTTTCACTGCAGACCAATCAGACTCTCCTACGAGGTCTGCTGACACAGACAGGAAGTAGCTCACAGACCAATAAGGAAACAGTCCAGTACATCAAGGAGAAGCTCAGTGAGAATCTGTCTGCAGAGAAAAGCATCAATCTGTTCCACTGTCTGAATGAACTGAATGATCGTTCTCTACTGGAGGAGATCCAACAGGCCCTGAGATCAGGACGTCTCTCCACAGATAAACTGTCTCCTGCTCAGTGGTCAGCTCTGGTCTTCATCTTACTGTCATCAGAAGAAGATCTGGATGTGTTTGACCTGAAGAAATACTCTGCTTCAGAGGAGGCTCTTCTGAGAATGCTGCCAGTGGTCAAAGCCTCTAAAAAAGCTCTGTGAGTACATTTGTACTCATGTCTTTACTTTAACATCCAACTGTGTCAGTAATTTATTTCACCAGGTTTTCTTTGTATGAATTTGTATCCTAAAGTTTTGGGATTTCTCCAATACAACTGTAACCTCTTTGATGCCTCCCGGGGCTAGCAATTTTGCCAGTCGGGCTACCAAAATCTATCTCAGCCCTGCCCGTCGGGGGCATAAACTCTGACATCACTGCTGCTGTTATGTTATCAGTCTTTGTTTAAACACTTAGGCTGCATGTGCCTGATGCTGTGATACTTTATATTCACATGCATGCTCCTAGATACATTTCTACTGCAGGTCTATTTTTAGTCACAAATGTTGGTGAAACACTTGCTTTTACATGCAGGGCTCGCAAAATTGCTAGCCCAACGTCCCGGGGCTAGCAATTTTTCCAGTCGGGCTACCAAAAGCTATCTCAGTCCTGCCCGTCGGGCTATCATAGGAAGGAAAAATATATGTCAATGCTTTTGCATTCTTTCGGAAATGTAGCTGGGTAATTATGTCATTGGCATCGATGAGCCACTGTCAATACGTGACATATTGAAATCGCGTTTGAATTTGCTCTTGTTTTTTTGCTTTCACTTTGCAATCGAGCGAACTGTGTATAGAGAGCGACAGTACTGATTGGTGAGTGACGATAATTTGCGCACCAATTCCTCTGACATCGTCTTATCACTCATTAGCTTACTATGCAAACATGACAAGTGAAATCTCCCGCAGGAAGCTTAAACATGTGAGAGGTTGATCGTGCAGAGAATCGCTGAGCGTTATGTGAGTACGTGTGTAAAAGCAGCAGGATATATATTTTAGTTCTGCTGAGCCAAATAAGACCGGTCAGGGTGAAGAAGTGACAGCCAAAGAAAAGCTGACCACAAAACGGAAAAGTTATGACAAATCAGACTATGAGGCAAAAAAAAAGAGCAGCTTTATGGTTTCATGGACAAAAGAATTTCTGTGGCTGGAATATGACGAGCTAAATAACCAGGGGTGCACATAAGTGGTCCGCAGGTGCGCATTCGCTGTCAAAATAAAAAACGCGATAAGAAGTTGCAACGCACGTTTGCGTACATAAGATTTTCTGGAGGACAGACATTTGTTTAGAACTCTTAAAGATGTCGAAGAAGCTCATTTAAGCAATTACTTTGGTGTTCCTCCACCTCCAAAGAAATGTCAGGAGTCCGAACCACAAAAGAAGCGTGTATTCTCCGAAAAGTGGTTGCAGGAGGTGAGCTGGCTTCAAACAAATGATGAACGCTCAGAGATGTGGTGCAGAATGTGCCATGAAAATCCCACTCTAGCAGACAAAAACAGCCTTTTATATGGACGCAAACGCGCGTTGCAACTTCTTATCTGGTGCGCGTCTTTTATTTTGACAGCGAATGTGCACATGCGGACCACTTATGTGCACCCCTGTAAATAACACAATGTTCTGCCGGGTGTGTTGTTGGTTTCCCTCGATTTCTGAGTCGACAAGTGCCTTTGTTACTGGGACCAGTAATTTTAAGAAAGACCCCCATTAGAACCCATGAGAAATGCAAGAAATGCATCATTGCTCAGTCTGCAATATCTTTCCCGGAACAAACACCAATAAAAATAAACCTGAAAAATCTGTTTAGAACAGCCTACTATGTTGCAAAGAGTGAACTACCACTGGCAAAATTCAGCAGTCTTTGCAAACTTCAAACAGCAAATGTCCTAGATCTTGGTTCCACTTGCCTCTTACCTGTGATTTCAGTGGAAATTTCAAATTCATGATCTGACACAGACTGATTCATGTTCACAGTTCTTACAAGTTCATAGAAATTTCTGTTCAATTAGAACCAAGTATTTGAGTTGATGATTGTAATTTTTATACAATATTGTAATTTGTGTTTCAACAATTTTTTGATTAATGTTTTGTTTCCGTTACAATATTATACTTTAATGTATAATATTGAAACGGAAACAAAACAGGAAACAAAACATCAATCAAAAATTTGCTCTCTTTTTTTATTCGGGCTACTTAAATTTATTTTGGGCTACCACAAACTGAAGAGTCTCTGTCCAAAGAGCTACCAGGGATTTTGAAATTTTGCGAGCCCTGACATGCATGGTAGGTCCTGCATTAAAGAAAGCATTTGAATTACTCAGTGAATCCTGGCAGCCAGAGAAACATCCTTAGTTACACTTTTTTTTTTTTTTAATTATTTCTAAACTATTACTTCACGAAGGTGATTACAGGCATTAACACAGTTTACAAGGGAAAAACAAAACGAAAGAAAAAACAAAAACAAAAAAAACAGTCGGGAGTGACCAGTTAGCTATGTTGGTGGTTTCAAGCTTTGAGAAGAAGATTCGGCTTATGGGTACTGGCAAATAGGACCCACTTATCCCAACACGAACGGAACCAACACACCCTGTCATTGACATAAGCTGTTACCTCCTCCATCCTATAAATCTCTAGTGTAATTTCCCACCATAATGACAAGGTTGGTATATCTTGCAAGGACCATTTCTTCGTTATACTTTTCTTATCTTATCTTATCTTACTTGCAACAAGTAAAGCTCTTAACAGACATGTATCATTTTTAGACCAGTTCTGCGGTATACAACCAAAAAAGATTGTCTTCATGTCCAGAGGGAATGTACAGTAAAAAATGCCTTGTAATGTACCATGAATGTCTTTCCAGTAGGTCCGTAGCAAAGAACAATCCCACATAATATGGGTGTGATGTGCTCGTTGGTGTCCACAGTTTCTCCAACACACAGGAGGATTCCCATCATAATGAGCCTTTTGACACAGAGTAATAAAGAACCTTATCAAAGACTTCCATCCAATCCTTAGTTCCACTTTAATCTCTGCTTCGGTCCTCCACAGTGTGTTTGTGGTTTCTTTGTTGTTGTTGGCCTGCTCTCTCCTCTCACTCCAGTCTGGTTGCAGCAGATGTTTGTCCCTCCCTGAACCTGCAGACTTGGGTGCAGCACCTCAGTTCATCTTCAGTCTGAAACCAGCTGTTTTATCCCCTCAAGCACACCTTCCCTGGTCATCTCTGCTGTGGTTGGTGTAAAATTTAATCTTGATTTTAAAAAAAAGAACAAAAAAAAGAAAAAACTAAAGTCAGACTTGATGGCATTTATTGGCAGCATGGTGCCTGTTTGATGATAAACTGCAGCACAGTCTAAAGCAAACCTTCTGACTTTATTGACTTCATGCATGTATATGTTCTTCCTGTTCACCTTGGACACACAACAGCTCTGTTTGTTGTGACTGGATCTAGAACAATTCAGATCAGCCAACATCTCCTAATCTAGATGATTTGTAAGGTGGTATCTGGGAGGAAAAGTTAAAAATCAGCGTGGATGGCCTGTACTGTATGATGGCCTTGGTTGCACCACATTGACAGCCATGCAGGGTGGTTCACTCCTTGGGCAAGAAGACCGAGGAGTGAGCCACCCTTGGTCAAAGCTTGGTCATTCAAGCTCACTGTTTCCCCTTGTTGGTTGATGATAAGTATTTTTTTTACCTGACTTATAGTCATCATTGTCTTCAAATGAGCTCACACACTGCTGACTGCTGTAGCTTACCTGGCTGAGCAGGTGACCCATGTACTGAAGGTTAGAGTCGTGACTCCAGGGCCTGGTTTGAGTCTGCCCAAGACCATTTCCTGTGTGTTATTCTCCTCACTTCCTGTCTTCTCTGTCCTATACAGTGAAGACAAAAGGCCTCAAGTTCTGAAAACTCTTCCTCTTCATCATCTTCCATCTCTCTCATCTAAAATCACCAGTATTCTCTGAGTAGAGAATCTTTTCACAATCTTGAACGATAAGGATCCAAGTGGGTAAAGTTAGTTATTTGTTCCTATTTGCAGCTGGGACAGATTGTGAAAAACTCTCAGCTGCCAAAGTTACATCCAGTTTAGAAGAAAAACATTGAGTGAAGTGTTTGTTTCATCATCCTTCACAGCTCATCAACCAGGTGTCACAAACTGCAGCAGAGCAGTACAAAGCATGTCATACTGGAACTGCAACAACCAGAGTTTTACCTACCTTTGGTGTTTCTTGACAGCATGAGCGTAATATTTACTGAACAGAGTCGTCTTCTGTAATCTTTTCAGATTCAGAACACTGTATTTATTTTCAAGGGGCAATTAGGATCCTGACCTTGCCAACCGTACATACAATACACAAACATCACATTGGGGAGACAGGTCAGGCCAGGTAGCTGGCCGGTCGGCCGCTAGAGCAGCGACCCGGAACTGAACAGCAGAAAATGCACAACATGAGGAAAGATGAGGAGAAAAAAGAACTCCCCCCAGACTGAGCTCCAACAGGGAGATCAGTTTGAGAACAGAAAAAAATGACCTCAGCGCAGAGCACATGAAAACTCTTAATGCACCATAGAAACACATGACAAGCAACAGGGATGAGTAAAAGGTGAGAGACAGCCGGTGTAGACAGCGCATCCAGGCCTGCAGCATTTGCGCTGGTCCCCTCGACCCACCGTCTGCACCGGGAGGGGATAAGCATGCTTAGGGTGGAAGGAACAGTCTAAACACCGTCTGTTATCAGGGTGAGATTTGTTATGTTCAGCTCCAGCCTTGAGACCACAGCTGGCGCCGGTATGTTAGCCGCATGAAATGATGGTGGTTTTCTTTGGTGCCAACAACTGCATGTCACAGCTGATCTAACAGTCGGTCACTCGTCTCTCAATCTCCCGTTGGAGAGCCGCGAGCTTCTCCGAGAGGTTAGCGGTTTAGCGCTCAAAGAACAAAGTCTGAGAACTCACGACCGCCATGAGCTTCTTCAAGATCTTATCCGTGCTGCATTCAGTGAGCCCATTTTGAGAAGTCACGACCCGTGCCATTGTTCAGTCACAGCGGGCAGCCTGGTGGGGTTTTGAACAGCTGATTCTGCTTTCTTTAATCTTCAATAAGCCAGGGCCAAGCCAGCTCAGATCAGCAAGAACCCTTTGCTGCTGTGAATGTCCGTGCTGCTATATTTCAGTATCAGGCTCTAAATGTACAAATGGATCTGAGAAGATCTCCAATCATGTTTCTACTAGATTTACAGTTTGTTTTCATGTCTTCTGACTCAGAAGGTGGAGCAGGTGGAGCTTACAAGGAGTAAGTGCTCATATAGAAGAAGAGTTGTGTTTTAATGAAGCTATTTTGTTAACCAATAATTGTATTGCATGCTGGCATTAAAACATGTTTCATTTGACTGATTTAATTAATTTGTTTGTTTTCTTCCAGACTGAGTGGCTGTAACCTCTCAGAGAGAAGCTGTGATGCTCTGTCCTCAGTCCTCAGCTCCCAGTCCTCTAGTCTGAAAGAGCTGGACCTGAGTAACAATGACCTGCAGGATTCAGGAGTGAAGCTTCTGTCTGCTGCACTGCAGAGTCCACATTGTACACTGGAAACTCTCAGGTCAGGATCCAAACATCCCCACTGCTGATCATTAAATGATATTATTGTATAAACAACCAAGCTTTATAGAATTGGCAGGTGAACTTTTCTTTATCTTTGGATGGCTTAGGAGATTCTTAATTACTGTCTGAAGAGTTTTTACAGTCACATATTTTGTTTTAATGGTAAAACAGAATTATTGTTCAGTTCAATGAGCAGGTAGCTGTGAGATTCATAATAATGAGGTATATTTGTATTAAAGATGACTAAACTTGAACAGTAGCTGTGTGAGTTACTGTGTTTACTCATGTGTGCTGATGTTGTGAGTCATTTAAAGCTGAAGTAAACTTGTAATGAGTTTAATAGAGTTTCTGAAGTGAGTGTACTTGGAGATATTTATGTGTTTACTAAAGTCCAGGAGCAGGAGGCTGTGTGCAGCATAGACCTCAGCTTTGTCTCCTGGTTTCTGTTGCTGCTGTTACAGTTTCCCCTCATCGTTCCCTCCAACAGTCTCCTCACTGTAACAAATCAAAGTGTTCACGTCTGAATGTTGCCATGTGTTATTAAAACTAAAAGCGATGTTTCATACACCCACGTGGTTCAGTCATACAGTAACTGATGGTAAATAATGTTTGTGTTGAGCACATCGTACAGGTCAGCTGCTCCACACAGATCTCAGGTTTACATGCTGGAACAGTTTGTGATCATGAAGGATAAACTTCCTCTTTGTTTCATACAGATGTGACATGAACAATAACACGTTCATGAAATCCTGTTAGGAACACAAACACTATTGTAGCTGGAGAATATATTTGAATGTAGGATAATGTAGGGGATCATCAACAACAGTAATAACTAACCACCACCTCACCATTTGGGTTGGTAGCTGCATGTTGATTGATGAAGTCATTTTCTTCTTCCTCCATTTCTACCTTATTACCATCAGATTAAAAGCTGCACAGAGACAGGCACTGGACATGTTTAGCCTAGCTTAGCAGAAGGACTGGACATGGGGGAAACGGCTCTCATCACTGGATCAAAACATGAAAACAAATCTGAAGTAAAGTTTTGTTGAAGTGAACTGTGGTGGTTCCCAATGTTCCCTCTAAACTGCGCGCGTTTGCAATTGTGCACTGCTGGCACGTCTCTGTGCACAGAAAATCTGCGTTGCGCACAAAAAAAAATCAAATCTCAATTGAAATTAAAATTAAACTTTAACAATTCTGTTCTGCAGTGTTAGTCAGTGACTGGCTGCTCCTGTATGGGATTAGAACAATGCCACCTTATCCCATAGTCCAGCCAATGATGCGATTCACATTCGTATATACGCAGCTAATCAACGTCGCTGACAGGCTATGACAGCGTCCTTATGTGCCGACACCGGTGTTTTAGCAAAGCGGCTGATGTGGAGTGAAGCCACGTTAATGACAACGTGTACAACCATTGGACATGTGAGCAGGACAGACGGAACAACTGACGGACAAATTGTGGACTTTATACCAGTTTTTAAATTGTGTTGATCGGCCGTAAAACCAGAGTAATGATAAAAATATCTGCAATGTTTGGTTTTCTTCCTGAATACTGTCGTTGTTTATAACAACGACAGTATTCAGTATTTATTGCAACAAACTTTGTTGTTTGCAAAACTCAGTAACTTTTTTGAAGAAGTAACTATATAATTAATTGCCCAACATTGGTCATTATTTACTGTATTTTGCAGACAGAGAGTTACAGACTCTCTCCCAGACCACAGACTCATAATACAAGTCAGAGCCAACGTCAAAGTCAGAGAGAATTCATGACGATGTTCATCAAACGTAAAGCGTAGTTTGGATCTTCTTTTGCTGCTGGTTCACTCAGTTTTGGTTGGAGACAGATGAAACCTGCAGCTTCAGGATCTGTGAGCTGTCCACTTTCAGCCCCGACGGCGTGTCCGTGTACGTGCCGTCGAGTGAACGATCCACGCTCTGTGTTTCCATCTTTGTGTGTTTAGCTGCTCTCATTTACTGTTTTATCTGTTTGCTTGTTGTTGAAATACTTTTGGGAGCTTTAACCTGAGATTCTGGCAAAATACATTTATATTAAAAATCCATTCAGGAATGAATGAATCAACATTGCTTTATTCAAATTAAAACCATTTAAATAGGAAAATCCATTTTTTTACAGCCGCCTCTAATGCTGGGTAATGTCAGCTGGTCCACAGGAGATCTCCTTTATGAAGAAACTGTGAAAGTTTGTCCAACAGTGGGAAACATCTCAGAGAATATCTCAGAGAATATCTGTGAAACAGAAACTAAACACAATAATAGAAGAAAAGCCAAATAATGATCCAAATCCTGCTCTGAGACTATCAGACAGGCTTCCAAAGACTGCTCACCTCTCAGACTTACTTAAAGATGCTGGTGCTGTCCACAGATCAGCTGACCTGCTGGGTCTCCATGATCAGCTTTGTTTCTTGGAGATAAAGGCTGAGCCCTTTAGAGCTTCAGTTCTGCAGAGCAGCAGGATGTCTGAGGTCTGCAGAAACACAAAAACACAGCAGCTAAAAATAGTTGTTGAAAGAAAACGAGGTGGGAGCTGCTGGTTCCTGAGCTTTGATACTGGATTAGCTTCAGCAGTTGTTCCCATCACTGCTGTAGGAGCTGCATTTAGTCACAGCTGATTGTCTTCTTTGAACAATCACAATGATGACTGTTGTAAAAACAAGCACACAAAGAACCAATGAGAGTGAAGAACAGGATAAAGAGCTCCTGTGATGGTGGCAGAGAAATGAGCAGCAGACAGCCGTCTACATGTTGTAGTGGTTTACAGTCACCAGGGGGCGCCGTCACGGCCACGCAGTCAGTGGGCTGCTCTGCTTGTGCTGTTGTTGGTGAAGCTGAAGTGAAAGCGAGTGTTAAAACAATGAAAAGTGTCTACTGCAGCCTCCATCTGAGCTTCTCATGCTCTTCTTCTTTGATCCTCCATGTTTGTGCTGAACGCTGCTGTCCCTCTCTTCCCTGTTCCCGCCCACTTTCCAACCAATCAGCATTGGAGCGTGCACAGCGTCGTCCACACTGAGCTTTTTTGTGAGTGCGTGGACTCGTCTGCAGAACATTTGCAGTACAATAAGCAGCTGTGCATGCGCCCCAAGCAGCAGCTTCAAGCTCACCTCAAAGAAGTTTAACAGGAAGGACGACTCGTCCATCACGCGTCCAGCTGTGACCGTGTCCACAGCAGAGTGTGACCGAGGCTTCATGCTAACACGCACACATGAAGCTAATACCACCACGAGCAGCTGCTCAGTGGATTTGGAGGAGAAATGTCTGCAGCTTCTCACAGGCAGTATGCAGAATGTGGACCTCCACAAAGACTGTGGACACCTCGTCCCAGACTCTAAACCAACACTTGTCTGCACAAAACTTCTCACACGTTCCCGTCACAAGTGGCTTCTAAGTGAAGCTACCAGGTTCAGGTCCAGCTCTGTTTATCTAAATTTCTATATTCTGAACCTTCTTCAGCTCTGAACAGATGATGAAACACTGAATGATTTCAAGCACTTTGTCTAATAAACTTACATCTTTCATTCTTTATACAGATTGAAAGGCTGTGGTTTGTCACAGATCAGCTGTGATTATCTGGCAGCAGCTGTGAAGTCCAACCCCTCGTATCCCAGAGTGCTGGACCTAAGTGTAGACTGCAACAACCTGCAGGATTCAGGAGTGAAGCAGCTGTGTGTTCTTCTGGAGAATCCACGATGTGGACTTGAAACTCTGAGGTCAGTCACATGTTTTAGTTGTGCTGAGATGAATATGATGTGAAAGTTGTGCTGACACTGTGGATCAGTAGGCCCACAGACCTCTATACAGGAAGTCTGGTTGAGCTCTGTGTAGAACTTCTGATCCCTGATCCTCTGAGTCTGACTCAGTAGATAATGCAGAGTTCTGAGCTGATGTGGGTGAGCGGACTCAGGCAGCCTGACAGAGTTGATGTCCAGGTCTTCTCTGCTTGTCCTGAAACATAAACATGAGTATCCTTTGCAGGTCAGATCTCATCAGTCACACCTGTTAGTGCAGCTCTCCTCTAGATTGTAGTGCTTGTTAAACTAGGATGATTTTAGGAGCCTGGACCGCAGATCCAAGGGAAGATATGACTTGGAAAGACTAAACCAACCTATTAGAGGTGTTTGCACTAACATAGATAAATACTCAGATTTACACCTTTAGTGTCTCACAAAGGGTTAAAAAGTGAATGTGCACAGAGAGGTTGGTGGTGAGATGGGCACTTCCAGCACTGTAGATGTGTTCCAGCTCAGTGTTCATGGAAATAATCCGGAGAGCAGGATTCCTTGATGAATGTCACATCTTCTTAAAGTTATAATCCACAGGGAAAACTGTGAAACTGTCGATCTGATATCTACTCAGCCAATCAGGTGTTTGATCTCCAGCCCCACCTTATTATCAGTTTCTCTCTCTTTTACATCTGAATTATCTTCACTTCACATTTCAGTCAGTTCAGATTTCATTAGCACGTTCACTTTAGCATAATCCATTTTAATCCAAACACCTTTCTCTTTAAACTCTGTCAGTCACAGTATATCCAGTACAATCCTCTTCTTCACTGAGTCACACATTCAGAGATCAGAGTGTCCTGTGTGCTCTCATTCACTCACACTCACTCTCATATGGCTGAAGGCTGTTTGTACACAGGCTAATCTGGGACTCTCCACCATTTGACCCTAGAAATAAAGAAGGTTCTTGGATGAGAGGTGAAACGTCTTCAAGAAACTTAAAGAAGTCCAGATGCCTTTTTTTCTAAGCTCTTGAGATGACTGCGAACCTTCACAGACACCTCATCAGTGGGACTCTCAGAGCTACCAGCCCTTTGCTACAATCACAAAGCTCTTCATTGAAATCAATGATATCAAAGCTGGAATCCAATGAGTCCAAGTCTTCTGCTGATTCAGCATCACATTCATCTTTGCTCCTTGTTCTGCATCCCCACCATGGACTTCATTCCTTTCCAAGCCAGCCTTGAGTGTCCTTTATTCAGCTCATCCTCTGCTTTACTTTTACACCTGATTTTAGCTGCTTTATCTCTCTTTCAACAAGTTTCTGTGCCTCAATCTTTTTCTTCTCTCCCTCATAACAAGACAGCTTCTTCTGCCTGAGAACATGTTGGAGTGATTTACTAATCCAGGGCTGCTTATTGGGGAAAATACTTCCTGTTTCCAAAGTAATCCCCATTTTTCCCAGAAAGAAATGTCAGTAGAAATCGATGATCTAAGTGAGAACATGAGCCTTGAAAAAGGCTCTTCTGAGGCTGCTGCCAGTGGTCAAAGCCTCCAACAAAGCTCTGTAAGTAAATCTGTGATCATAGCTTTAGTTTTTAAATGTTTATCCTAGTTAACACAGATCAGGTGGAACAACTCAAATAAAACATCAAAAATATTAAGTGATCATCGGTACTCAGTTTGTTCAATACTGAATACATTGGAGCACAAATTGTCCACATTTCTGAAATATTTCTGTGTGTAACTGTTACCAATTTAGACCTGGCTGTGGTTGTTATCTAAGTGATAATCATCAATTCTACTAAAACAAATACAAAATAAAGAAGTTTGACACATTGTGTTGATATCAAAAGCACACTGAACAATTCAGTGTTGTTTTACTGCTGTTGTCTCTTCACTTCTTCTCCTCTGATTCTCTCCACATGTTGCTCTGCATAAGTGCTCAGTTTCCTGACAAAAACAAGATTAAATATTGCTAAATATAATAGTATCTCATTACATGTCAACATAAGTGTTTTATTTTTGTAATTGTTTATCTGTTATTTTTCAGACTGAGTCACTGTGACCTGTCAGGGAGAAGCTGTGAAGCTCTGGCCTCAGCTCTCAGCTCTCAGACCTCTAATCTGAGACAGCTGGACCTGAGTAACATCAACCTGAAGGATTCAGGGGTGAAGCTTCTGTCTGAAGGACTGAAGAGTCCACACTGTACACTGGAAACTCTCAGGTGAGATCAAGCATGTTTCTTTCATCAACTGACAGAATTAGCAGATTAATAATAAGGCAGCCCTCTAATGAGAGGAGAAGTGGAGATGTTTTGAAGGGCAGCATACTCTTATGTTAACAAGACAGGAAGTAGTTCCTGTGAACAGCTTCCTTTGTTATTGTCTAAGTAGAAACATGATGGTAAAACAGTGATGAGTTTGCAGAGGTGAATCCACACAACACAACACAACAATGCTGCTGAAAGCAGACTTCTCACAGATTCTGAGACTGCAGGTTTCATCACTGTCCAACCAAAATTCATTGAACCAGCAGTAAATGAACGTCCAAAACTACGCTTCATGTTTAAAAGACAGATGATCAGGGGGATTTGTGTTTACATCGTTGTTGTGTAATCTGTTCACCTGCTGTTTCAGCTGTTTGGTGGTTGTTGAGATGGTTTTGTGACCTTTCAGCTGAGATTCTGACATTTCTGTAGATACCACACATGTCTAATTACTTTGTATAGCATGAATGGCCATAACGAGGTTTTTAACAGTAAGAAAAGTTGTAAAACTTAAGAAAATATAGTTAAAAGTCCAAAACCTTAATATAAGATAAGGAGCAGATCAAGCGAGTAAAGAATTAGGTTATAATTATAAATGGCTTCAACAGCACATTCAGGTCTGTGAGACTCGTTCAGACACTGAGCCGTGGCTCTGTGCTACATGCACATATTTCTGCATCTCTGCCATTCAGACACACTTTATATATAGTTTATTGTGTGGATGCCCTAAAGGGCTTCCACACAATTGTTTTCCTGTTTCTCTTTATTGTGTGGATGCCCTCAAGGGCTTCCACACTATTGAGTTCCTGTTTCTCTTTAAACTTTATTCTTTTTCAAGTTGCTCGCGTTTTTCGGCACATAACTACTCCCTCAGTTTTCAGCCGATTTTCTCCTTTCAAACTCTAATCTGTTCTGCTCTTTCTGCTAATTCCAGCTATGACTTTTGGTGTTTATTACTATTATACTTTTTAAAATATTACACTTTTTTCCTTTAATTTGTCCCATTGAAATGAATGGGAACCTTCCACAATTCTGCTAAAACTTGCTTGTTTTTGAAACTTAACTGCTTCCTCATACTTTCACCTAGAAACTCCATTCAAACTTTAAAACGTTCTCAGATTATTGGGCTATTCCTGTCTGATTCAGCTTTTTTTAGACCTTCTACCGTTTTAATTTAATGCCTCTTTAAGTTTTCAGTTGCAGCTTTGTGATTTTTCAGAAAATACATGCGTTGTTATGGTTGCTATGCAATTAACTCACAGTGAGCACTGGTCCTTTCTGAAACTTCTCTTCATGTCCGAACAACTTCTTGCTACTCGCTCAATTTTCACTCAACCCCCACAAATTATACATCAAAACGTAGGTATTTTTGCTGGCTTTCAGACAATGTTACTATCATTATTGTGAGATTTACCGTTTTTTCGCAATTTGCCTCGAAGTGACACATAGTCTGGTTACTTCCCATTCAAAGTATATGGGGAGGTTTTGAAATTCAGAGCTGAAACTCTGTAACAGGAGGCATTTTCAAATCGCCATATCTAATTAACAAAGCAAAAGTTAGGACATGAGGCTTGTGCCAACATATCTTCAGACAGTGCTGACACTTACAGTGGAAGCAGTTTTTACATTCATCTTACCGTTGAGCCATAAATTACGTTTGTTTGAGGGGTGGAAATCTGTCCTCCTCTCAGTTCTCACACTCTGAAAATGAAGCCGTTTCTTCTCTCGTCATATCTCCGCGACAGAGGTACAAAGAGCTATGGAAATCGCAGTCAAAATACACCAAAGTCCGCTGATTCACCCAGTACAAGAATTATTCTGCTAGCCCTCCTAGTTTTTGAGTTACACGACGTTTTGTAACTCCAAAAACCGGCGTTTTTCGCCTCTCACCGCGATCTAATCCTGACTGCTCAAGTCTCTGTGTCTTAGACACCCGCCCCCTTTGTGACCAGACCTCATTTGGCTCAGAGGGTTGAGCCGCTGCTGTGGGACCCGGTGGCAGAGGTTCGAGTCCTACCTGTGACAGTTGTTACACATCTTCCCTGCTTGCATGCACTCTCCTTTCTTGACACTCTTCAGTGTACCCTTACACATGAAGCCATCTCCATCAAGCGCGTCTACACCTCTTTTTTAGCAGAAATCTGTCCTTCTCTCAGTCTTCAAACTCTGGAAATGAAGCCGTTCCTTCTCTCGTCATATCTCCGCGACGGAGGTACAAAGAGCTATGAAAATCGCAGTCAAAATGCACCAAAGTCCGCTGATTCACCCAGTACAAGAATTATTCTGCTAGCCCTCCTAGTTTTTGAGTTACATGACGTTTTGTAACTCCAAAAAAACGGCGCTTTTCCGCCTCTCACCACGATCTATTTTCTGACTGGTCATGTCTTTGTTTTTGAGCTGAGCGCTCCCTTGCCAGGTGGCGCAATCAGTAATGACACGGCTCTGCAACTTAAAGGTCGTGGGTTCAATCCCACCTTGCTTCAACATTTTTTTTTTCATTACTAATTTAAACACTATCACAGACCTGTAATTTATATTGATCATTTATTACAATTCTGCAAAGTTTTATCATTTTAGCAGCTTTTCTAATATTTACCGAAATACATACAAGTGCCCAGCCTAATGCAGCAGACAGAGGCAGTAGCTCTGATTGGTGAATTTGAGCAGAATCAGGTTGTTCTTTCATTTCATTTCTTTATTTATTTCACACATGGTTCATCCTGTTTCTTTTTCTACATACAGAACCTTCTGCCTCTTTTCAGCAGAAATTCTGCCTCTTTTCAGCAGAAATTCTGCTCATTCACCTCTTTTCAGCGCAACGTTCTGCTTCTTTGCCTCTTTTCTGCAGAAATTCTGCTGATTCATCTCTTTTCTGCTCATTTTAGCCTTTTCACCTTTTTCAATGCTTTCATCTTTTTCAAATCATAGAGTTCAAATCAAAATATAGTATTTTTACCAAAGCATTGTATTTGTACGAAGTACAGTATTTCTGCCAAATCATAGAATTACTGCAATTACATAGTATTTTGAGGAATCCCTTTAGTTATAGTATTACTTCTAAGTCATAGTATTTCTGCTTTGTCATAGTATTTGTACTGAAACATAGTATTTCTGCCAAATCATAGTATTACTGCTATTTCATAGTATTTGAGTGAAATTACAGTGTTTCTGCAAAAACATTGTATTTCTGCTACTGTATTTCCGCTGTATTACGTAGTGGCAAAGTAGGAGGCTGACTGTTACTAAGTGCATCAGTGTACATAGGTCATCTCTTGTGTTGGAGTGCCCTCTTGTGGCGCCTTTTGGGTAGTGCCTTACTAAACGTGAAGACTGCAAAGTAGTGGTATCAGACTGGTTTGTAGTGGAGGAATTTGTTGCCAGTTTCTTTCATCTTTAATCCGTATTCATGTTGTAATGTAGTAGTACCACAATATGGCAGAAACACTATGTTTTGGCACAAATACTTTGATTTGGTATACTTTAGCTTCTTCACCCCTTTTCAGCACAAATTCCAGCTTTTTTGGCTGTTTTCATGAAAAAAAAATCTTTTCAGCAGAAACTCTGCTGATTCATCTCTTTTCAGTGCAAGTATCTGCTTCTTTGCCTCTTTTCTGCAGAAATTCTGCTGATTCACCTCTTTTCTGCAAAATTTTCAGCCTTTTCACCTCTTATCAGCACAATTGTTAACGCTCCATGGCAGAAACAAGTACACAGCCTGATGAAGCAGACAGAGGCAGTACCTCTGATTGGTGAGATTGAGCAGAACCAGGTTGTTCTTTCATTTCATTTATTTATTTATTTCACACATGGTTGAACAGTGTTTCTTTTTTCTACATACAGAACCTTCTGCCTCTTTTCAGCAGAAATTCTGCTCATTCACCTCTTTTCAGCGCAACATTCTGCTTCTTTCCCTCTTTTCAGCAGAAATTCTGCTGAGTCACCTCTTTTCTGCAAAATTTTCAGCATTTTCACCTCTTATCAGCACAATTCCCAGCAGCTTCTGCTAATTTCAGCAGAATTGTCAGTCTGTCCACCTTTCCTCTGTGAGAATGAGTTTGGCTCAGTGAGATGAGTAGCTGCCTTCAGCCCAAGAAGGCCAGGTTCAAATCCTGCTCATGGCAACATTTTTTTTTTCACCACCATACAGCTTTTTGCAACTTTTCATCTTTTTCAGCTTTTCAGCAGACAGCTTCAGCGATAAGGCATCCACACAGCATTTTCGCAGGAAATGCAAATTTTTCTAGTTCTTTATTATTATTCTTCTAGTTGCTTCCGTACACTTTTTGGACCTTAACTACTCCCTCAGTTTTTGTGCTATTTTCACCGTTCAAACCTTAAAAAATCCTGCTCTTTCTGCTCTTTCCGGCAATGACTTTTGGTGCTCATAACTTCTATACTTTTTGAGATATTGAATTTTTTTTGCAATATTTTTTGCCCATTTCTGACATATTATCAGTGGCCTCACTGATTTTCCTTGCCGGGTTGACCTGTGTTTTAGCTCAGTGAGATGAGCGTCCGTTCTCAGACTGGGAGGCCCGGGTTCAAATCCCACTTATGGCAACATTTCTTTCAGTTAACAGTTAAACTTTTTTTACTCTTTTCAACACAAATTTCAGCTTTTTCACCCCTTTTCAGCAGAATTTTCAGTTTTTTCACCACTTTTCAGCACAAATACCAGCTTTTTCAGCTGTTTTCAGCAAAAACCTCTTTTCAGCAGAATTCTGCTCATTCAGCTCTTTTCAGCAGAAGTTCTGCTTATTGAACTCTTTTCAGCAGAATTTTCACTTCTTTTCAGCCCAAATTCTGCTTATTCACCTCTTCTGCAAAATTTTCAGCCTTTTCACCTGTTATTAGCACAAATCTCAGCTGTTTTCAGAAAAAAACCTCTTTTGAGCAGAAATTCTGCTGATTCATCTCTTTTCAGCGCAACTTTCTGCTTCTTTACCTCTTTTCAGCAAAAATTCTGCTGATTCACCTCTTTTCTGCAAAATTTTCAGCCTTTTCACCTCTTATCAGCACAATTCTCAGCAGCTTCTGCTCATTCCACCATAATTGTCAGTCTCTCCATCTCTTTCCTTGTGAGAGTGAGTTTGGCACAGTGAGATGAGTCTCTGCCTTGAGCCCAGAAGGGCCAGGTTCGAATCCTGCTCAGGGAGACATTTTTTTTTCCACCACCATACAACTTTTTGCTACTTTTCATCTTTTTCAGCTTTTCAGCAGACAGCTTCAGCGTTAAGGCATCCACACAGCATTTTCGCAGGAAATGCAAATTTTTCTAGTTTTATGTAGTATTCAATACTGAACTGTACATTTAGTCTTTTTAAAGGCAGCAATTTGTATTCAGTGTTTTCATAAAAGCCTTATTTTTATCCATTTACTGCTATTAGGAAGAACACGTGAGGTTTAAGACCTGGACCAGTTTGAAACCTTTTGTCCTCCACAATGAAAATGGGTGGAAATAAAAATGGGTCTCACTTTAGCAGCTCCTAATTTTATCAGTTCTACTCTCAGCGTCTCCTGTATATCTCCTATATAAATGTTGCACTCAGCTTTGTGGTCTCCAGTATCACTGACATGCAGCCAGATGCTGCTCGTTTTGCCTTTTCACTCTTTCCTGACACGCTTGCATTTCAGTACAGCTCCCATTTCTCTGTGTACCTGGTCTCTACCACTACCCTTGCTGTCTATGGGACATGTCTTCTTTCACATAATGGTATGATCCCAGTCTGTCTCTTAGAGTGTTTGGCCACATGGTTTGCTCATCAGAATAACATCTCAGCCGTGCTCACATTGATTATCAGCAAGCCTGAAAATTCATCAATATTTGACATATGAAATTATCTCAAGGGCTGGATTTGGCCCACGGGCCATATGTTTGACACCCCTGGTTTACACAGTTTGGTATTCAATGTACGAGTTAGCTCTCAGCTAACTAGCAGACAAGCTAACTGCTGGGACTGCGTCTTTCTAACCAGAGCGTCAGACACTCAGACTGGTTTTCTTTGTGGATGATGATGTGTTCTCACACTGATCCTTCATGCTGATGCTGCCATCCACCCACTGCTCCTGGATTCCTCATCATCATCTCCATCAGCCTTCACAATACTCCACCTTCATCAGCTTCATGTTCAGCAGCCTGGATGGACAGTAATTCTTTCCATGGGTTATGGTGGGACATTGAGAGCTGAAGTCAAACAGCAGTGAGAAATGAAAGACTGTTTCTCTTTAGTCTTGTGATGTGCAGCTTTGTTCAGAGCTTTAAGGCCCAGCAAAGATTACTGAGGTCACAGAGTCACTGATGAAACCTGTGTGCTTATAGAAACTGAAACCAGATGAACCAGAATAGAAGGACATTAAAATGAAGTGTCAGCTGCACAAAGGCAAAGCTGTTCAGTTGTTGGTGTGAGTTATTTAAATGGAGGATGGAGTCAGACTTTAAGCTGCTGGACTCAGTCACTATATCCTGTTCTCCTCATAGGACCTGGATACACAGACTCACCTGTGACACAGTGACACACAGTGTGACTACACACACATTAGAAAGTGGATCAGTCACACTTGTGCAATCATTTGTTGTGCTGGGAAACCATGAACACTTTGAATCACCATTAATGGCTTTGTTACAGCAACATTCAATCATGAGTTCAAAGTAGTGTATTGTGTCCTTATGTTAATAGTACTGCAGTATGAGAAGTGCAACATTCAGTGTGCAGAAACAAATCAGGTGCTTTCTAACAGCAGTGTTCCCTTTAACACAGCAGCAGTTCAAATATTTCTGTCAGTCTGAGCTGAAACATGAATCTAATCAAATATCAAATCAAAGTTCTTTGCCTCTGCCAGGACGTCAACATCTGATCTAGTTTTTTACAAAGTTCCCCTCAGAGTCCAGAGACACCAACATACCTTTGACCAACAGCAAGTGAACATTTATAAATGTGTGTTTTCAGAACAGGAACCAGCAGAACTATTGTTCTGTTATCAGGCAGCAGCACAAACGCTCATCAGCTCATTTACTGTGCAGGACTTTGAGTGTGTGAAGTGTGTGTTTGTGCTGGATTTCCTTTGGAGAATCTCAGTCAGAAACAAGACAAAGAAAAACTCTTTCAGTCGTCCAGGTTGAGTTGACAACATGAACTGCATTTATCTTCCTCTGACTTGACATGTTCTTCCTCCTCTGCACCGAGCCAGCTGCTAAGACACAAGCTCACTGACATTTTCTGATGATAAAGAAACTCTCTTCTTCTGTACAATATGAGCAGCAACAGAGAACAAGCTCTCACAGGTACAGATGTTGCAGCTGTGGCCAAGTACATGTGCTGCATGTTTGGAGCAGCACTCTAATGGACAGGCCTCTGTACTGATGGTGGGCTCTGTATCCACCACACTGTTCTCAGCTGAGTCTTCCTCCTGTTCACACTCTGATGAAGCACCAATAGGCCAACTTTTTCTCTGGTGGCTCGGATGTTGTTGCTTCCACAGGTTTCCCTCCAACAACCCTCTGTTCCTGCAGTAAGTTCAGTAAGATCTGGGTAAACACTTGAGCTCCTTGAATCTGGCTCCAGTGCAGCAGCAGCTTTCACATATACAATGTTGGCATTTTGCTTGCGTGTCTCCAGGTCTGGTCTGAATGTAGACTTGAATTTGACCACGTAGGCGGAGTCATCATCTGAGCTCTCCATCACCTGAGAGAGACGACAAAACACAGAATCACAGAGCATGAAACCAACTTTTCTCCTCCCAGAAGTTCAGTCACAGACCTGCAACAGAAACAAGAATCAAAGATTCAAATGACGCGGAGCATTCATGTCCTTATATCCACAAACATGTCCTCTACATATTCATGCTGTATTTACACACACATACAGAGGCTGTTTGTCTCTCACACTCAGACAGGACACTGAGAAATACATCATGTTAAATATACCTGCAGGGTTCCAGCTGTGCACGTTGTCCCTGTTAGCTGTGGTTGCCATGGCAACCTTGGTGTTGTGCGTGATGCAGGGACGTGTTCAAAGGATCATGTTTGATGCACTATCTGTACTGAGTGTGCTGACGTTATT
Source organism: Oreochromis aureus (assembly GCF_013358895.1). NCBI lineage: Eukaryota > Metazoa > Chordata > Actinopteri > Cichliformes > Cichlidae > Oreochromis > Oreochromis aureus. The sequence goes on from NC_052944.1 coordinate 748,094, forward strand.
TCAAATGTCCCACTGCTTGGGGTAGGGGTGTGTCACCAGGGTGCAGGGGAGGCATCCCCCCCCCTCTGTCCCCTTCTGGCTTCTTGTGCCTCAATTTTATCTCACAACTTAGACATTCACATTACTCACACTCTCATAATACATACATATAGGATCTTGGGGGTGGGCACGCTACACGGAATACAAAAGACCATCAGGGTGTACACCTCACCCCTGGCATCGTTGCCCACCTCTCAATTTTAAATACACGTAGACAGTGAGGGCTAGCAGGAGGGGCTCTGCGCTTACCTGCTGCTCTCTGGCAGGTAGCTCCATGCCCTCCTGGGTTTTAAATGCACCTTAGAACACACATGCATCAACACTACATATGAGCGGGTGGAGGGAGGTTTGGAGTCTTCCTACACCCCCATTCTCTGCGACCTGTTGGAGTGGGGGGGCTAGGAGGAGGAGTTGGCCGTCTGACTGGGGTCTGGAATGTGGGGCCTCCCTGCTGCTGCGGTGTCGGGGCGGTCTGCTTCTCTCCAACGCAGGGAAAAGGGTAAACACCACCTGGGTCTGGGCGCAGTTTCCCCCTCCAGGGGCAAGGGTACCTAGACCCGGTTCTTAGAGTATGCTTGGGGAGTGTGATTGTGTGTAGAGTGTCTCTCTATGTCTGTTTACACGTTGGGTGAGTGTGGAGTAATTGTATATGAGAGCATGAGGGTGGGAATGGATGTTTGTATCTGTGTGTGCCTGTATGTCTGTGTCTATATGTCAGGTTGGGTATCAGACGCCACCTCTCTGGGGACATCTCAGGCCCTCCAAGATTTGGAGGCCTATCTCCCCCCACCACTCCCCCTGCCAGTGGCAGACGCCCTCAGACCTCAGTGCGTTAGTGGTTCTTTGTGTCCGGGGATGGGCGTCCAGGTACCCACCGGCTCACTCCTGGTGGCTGCTTGTCGGGGCCTGGAGCCTGGGGCTCGCTCGGGCCACTTCGGGGGTGGGGTGCCCTCGGCCTCTCGGCCTGCGGCTCGGTCACTCTGGCACAGCTGGCTGCCGGCGGCGCTCATGGGCACGTCACTGCAACCCCCCCTGGCTTCTGCTCCGCGGCTGCTGAGTGACCCCTCATCTGGGACTCTCCTCAGCTCTTTCTGGGATAGTGGCGCAGCTGCCCCTCTGTTGGTCTTCCTTGGTCTCTTGTGTTCTGGGGGCCTCTGGATGTCTGGAGTTTTGATCTCCTCCATACCTGCTTCATGCCCTGGAGGACGGGGCTGTGGCCCCCCCACACCCACACACTGTGCGCTGTCGATCTTACGTGCTGCACAATAATGTTTAATATTTAGTATTTACTGTTATATTCACATAGATCATCGTGATGTTGTTTATTGTATTGCTCTCGTTTTCTTCTGCCTGTTTTCTTTTTTCTTTCTCAACAGGTGATCCAGGTGATTTATATGTATTTTTTTTGTCTGCTTATTTAGTTGGTTTTTGTTTTTTTGCCCTTTATCCCCGTCCCTCTTCTCCGCTGTTTTTCCCCCTCTTCCTTTCTCTCTTTTCTTTTCCTCATTCAAGTCTGTCCCGTATCTAGCAAGTTAAAATAAAAAAAAATAAACAAAATAAACAATAAAAGGTGAATCAAATAGACCATTACGGCAAGGCTGGGATGGTCCATTTGGTAAAGTAAATCCGTTGGGCATCTTTCTTCGCCTTTAGACAATAATTCTGATGGCAAAAGAGCCAAACGGGCCAAAAATAAGAAAAAAAAAATGTCCCACTGCTGTGCAACATGAATCACATGTTCTGCACGTTTTTGTAACTCCCAGGTAACCATGGTTACCCAGCCACGCCCAGTAGTCTCCAGAGAGACCAACAGCTGGTTCATGTTGTAACACCGTGGCTTTCGTAGTCTCTCCTTCTTCTAGAGCTCATGTGTTCTTCTTGTGATGCTGCGTCTTGAAGCTCATACATGCCGTCATTTGTTGATCCTAAGAACGTTCCTCAGACCGACTTCTTCAACAACACAAACCTGCAGTTTGTAGCTACTCACTTCACTGTGGTGTTTGTTAGCTTGTCTTTCTTTGGTTTATCTAGACTCCTCCCACAAGCTGATCCAACGTAGTCTGCCCAAGCCTCCCACCTCTGTTTGTTTGGGTGGTTTGTTTGCTGCCATCAACAGCGTGTAATGCATTTATTCCAACTTTGTTTTATTGATTTCAACAATGATATACAAAGTTAGCAACAGCAAAGTCAATCTTGATTTCAGAACAGTGGTATGTCCATTATACCCTCCAACCCCCCAACCCGAATTCTCTCCCTACCAGGTCCACACTAGACAAGACACCGCAGAGAACCAGTCTCTGCCCACACACACAACCCCCAAAAAAAAAAAACCAACAACAACATCTCAGGACCCATACACATAACAAGCATAACCCCCAAAAAACAACAACCACAACCCCCCCGCCCCGCAAACAAACAAACAAGCAAAAACAAACAAAGCAAAAACAGAGAAAACAAAAGCAGAGAAAGGACCAAACAAAACAAAAGGAAAAACAAATAGATAAGGTATAAATAAGATTAAAAAAACAACAACAAAAAAACATTATAATGTAGCTTCGCTCAGTTCACTTCAGACTCAGGAAGTAAAGTAATGGTGTCCACCAGCAAGAGAAATGATTTCCAGATTTTGTTAAATTCCCTAATAGAACCTTTTAGAGAGAATCTAAGTTTTTCCAACTTTAAGTTAAAGAGTACATCTCTCACCCAATGGTCATGAGTTGGGGGGTGGGGAAGCTTCCACTTCAACAGAATAAGCCTCCGAGCCAGTAAAGTGGTAAAGGCTAGGGCCTGTTTGAGGGGACCAGATAAGTTCAAGTCGGGAGGAATGCCAAAAATTGCGGAGAGTGGGTTAGGAGGGACAGTCTGGCCATATGCTTGGTTAAGTGTGTCGAATATATTCCTCCAAAATGCACTCAGTTTCGAACAAGACCAAAACATGTGGACATGGTTGGCAGGCGATAGTCCGCATCTGCTACAGGCATCACTAATGGTTGGATAGATTTTAGATAATTTTGCGTTTGTATAGTGTACTTTATAGACCACCTTGCACTGAATCAAAGCATGACGTGAACAAATTGAGGACGAGTGAATCAATTTCAAAGCAGAATCCCACTGCTGTTCTGGCAGGGTTGTCTGTAGCTCTTCCTCCCATCTCAGCTTAATATGAGAAATGGATTTGGGGACCAAAGCATCTAGTATTTTATACAAGGCTGATATCAGTCTGTTTTGATGAGGGTTCGTCTGCAGGATGATATCCAGATTTGTTTCTGGAGGCCGATTGGGAAAGTGAGGGAACTGCGTTTTTACAAAATTTCTAGCCTGAAGATAACGAAAAAAGTTGGAATTAGGCAGGTTGTATTTAGATGATAGGTCAGCAAAAGATAGAAAGGTGTCCTGACTGTACAAGTCCTTAACAGTCCTAAGTCCGTTATCTTTCCAACTGCTAAAGGCCGCTTCAGTGTTTGAAGGTGCAAAATTACAATTTTTTGATAAAGGCGTTAGCAAAGACAGTCCAAGTAGCCCGAAGTATTTTCTGAACTGTCGCCATTTTTACCGTTTCCTTAGCTATTGGATTATCCCCAACAAGGGTTGGAGAAAAGGGGAGTGGTGAGCTGAGTATTGATGATAATGAGTAACAGCTAGATGCAGTTTCCATTTGTACCCAGGCTGGTGCAGGGGGTCGTTATGAACCCAATGTAAAAGTTTTTGTATGTTAGCTGCCCAATAGTAGTGTCTAAAATTGGGCAGACCAAGACCACCGTCAGTTTTAGAGGACTGAAGAATAGACTTGCGAATTCTAGCTTGTTTCCCTCCCCATATGAAATGTGACAGAATCTTTTTTAACTTGTCAAAAAATGCCTTGGTAAGAAGAATCGGGACATGTTGAAAAAGATACAAGAATTTTGGGAGGACACTCATCTTTATCAGGTTAACTCTCCCTGCCACTGACAATGGTAGAGAAGTCCCACGGTCACAATCTTTCCCAGCATTTTCTAGTAGGGATAGAAAATTCTCGCTCATCATTTTATGTATAGAAGAGGAAATAAAAAACCCCAAATATCTAAATCCGGTTTCTGTCCACTTAAAAGGCACTATTGAGTGGGGAAGAGCTCTGGCCAGGGAATTGAGGGGTTGCAACTCGCTTTTTTTGATAATTGAGCTTATATCCTGACAGTGTACCATATTGGTCCAGTATGTCAAAAAGCACCGGGAATGAGTTTAGAGGGTCAGAAATGTACAGGAGCAAGTCATCTGCATAAAGGGAGAGTTTGTGGGTCACACCGAACCTTGTAATGCCTTTAAATCTATCCTCTGAACACAGCCATATTGCAAGAGGCTCGATAGCAATGGCGAATAGGAGGGGTGAGAGAGGGGACCCTTGCCTAGTGCCCCTCTCAAGTGGAAAAGGCAAAGACAAGTTGTTGTTAGTACGAATACAGGTGGATGGCGAGGAATATAGTAGCTTAACCCAGAGAATAAAGTCAGCCCCTATGCCAAACCTATCCATCACCTCATAGAGGAAGCTCCACTCGACGCGGTCGAAAGCTTTCTCCGCGTCAAGAGATACCACAACCTCTGGAATTGAGTTGCACGATGTATGGATAATATTCAAGAAGCATCTTGAATTGTCATATGAGTGCCTGCCGGCCATAAATCCCGTCTGGTCAGAGGCGATAATTTGTGGCAGAACACGTTGTAGCTTAAGTGCGAGGATTTTAGATAGTATTTTAAAATCAATATTTAAAAGAGAAATTGGTCTGTAACTGCAGCACAACAGAGGATCCTTGTCCTTTTTCAAGATTAAACAAATAGTAGCTTCGGACAAAGTCTTGGGTAATTGACATTTTGAAAAGGCTTCATTATACATATCTTTCAACAACGGTGCCATAAGATCAGAATTGGCTTTATAGTATTCTGCAGAGTAACCGTCAGGGCCCGGCGATTTACCTGTGTTTAAGGATTTAATGGCTTCTTGTACCTCTACTACAGTAATTGGTCCCCCTAATCCCTTCGTCAGATCTCTATCTATTCTTGGAAAATGTATATTTTGGAGAGTTTCTTCTGATAGAGGGGGAGAGCTTGAAGTGTACAGATTGGAATAGAAACTTACAAATACTTCATTAATTCCCTCTGGGTCCGATGTTATGTCACCAGCAGCAGACTTGACCTTTGGGATTAGCTTGGAGGTTGCTTCGGCACGGGCTTGATAGGCCAGAAGTTTCCCTGCCTTGTCGCCGGATTCAAAAAAGCGTTGCTTAGTCTTAATTAATTGAACCATAGCTGTTGCGGTGGTGGTTAAATTGAGACTGGCTTGAACTTTCACACGTTCTGTATAGAGGTTAGGATCTGGGTTTGATGCATATCTGCCATCTAGATCTTTGATCTTATTCAATAAACTGAACGTGTGTAATGCATTTGAGTGATACTTCAGACATAAAGTACTCCGGTGATAAAAAACTCAACTTTGCTTCCAGATAACTTTAGTTGTATCAACACTGCCTCCTGGAACAGTTTCAAATGAACATGTCAAAGATCTGTACCTGTCTCCATGTTTCTGTCCCCGCCCCTTTCTTTCTGTCCTGGGTCATGTGAGCGCTGCAGTAGTATTAGGCCCACCCTCAATGCTCTCATTGGCTGAGACGCATAATGACGCCCATTTCAAGTCAGCACTGATCAACATCCCTCCTGTGACCCATGGCTTTATATTCAGAGCCAGTGAGCACTTTCACAATAATCATGATTTTAGAAACTGTGATTAAAATAATTGCTGACTTTAATCAATTAACTAGTTAACGAGATACTAACAGGTTAAGTTGCCCTAATAATTAGACTTTGATGACAAACTGATGTGATCTCCATGTTTCCTTTGTTGGACTGTGGGCGAGTGTCAGAACTGAATGTACTGAGTAACATGTAGAGTTTAAATATGTGTCAGTTCCAGTTTTAGAGCTCTAAAGTGCAGCTATCATGTTAGGAATATGTTAGGAATAGACAGAAACACTGAGGTCAAATCTTTATTTTACCACTCGCTGCATTCTTGACGTTCATGAATTCAGCAGGTTCATGATTGTCTGCAGCATTAATCTCATATTTCCATCTAAAGTGTTGAATTTGACTGTTTGATGTTCTTTATGATCTCTGGCACCAGTTCATCTGTAGGCTGAGCTCAGTCCATCCATTTAGTGAAATGATGTTTAAAGGTCTCCTTGTTCTGTGAGCGTGCACAGATCCTGAAGCAGAAAGCCTGGGTTAACAGAGAAATGATCATCACTGTGATGATGCTCATCATCTCTGACTGGGATTTGAGGTTTTGTCAAAGCAGCAAAGAAAGCCTGGCTATGTTGGACTGGGTGTGGAAGCAGCTCCCAGTTTGAGTTCAGGAGACAGACACCCTCTCTACTTTGAAGATCAGCTTCAAACTTTCCTTTTTGATAAAGCTTATAGTTCGAGCTGGATCAGGTGACCCTGAACCATCCCTTAATTATGCTGCTATAGGCTCAGGCTGTTGGTGGACTTCCCATGATGCTCTGCTTTCTTCTCCCCTCTTTTCACTCCTGATGCTTTTATATGTCACTACTGCATGTCCTTAACTTTTGTCTTCTCTCTCCTTAGTTTGTGTTTTGTTCTTGTCTCTCTGAGCTCATCTCTTCTCCTTCCACTCACCCTGCAACCAGTCATGGTAGATGCTCCTCCTGGAGCCTGTTTTCACTGGGAGGATCTTTGTGTCAAAGGGAGTTCTTCTTCCCACCATCACCAAGTGCTGCTCACAGTGGATTGTCTGATGGTTGGGGCTTTCTCTCTAATATTGGAGGCTGTTACCTTACTCTGTTAAACAGCTTCAGATGACTGTTGTTGTCTGTTGGGTATTGTCACTTATAAATAAAGTTACATTGAATGGATGTAAATGGATAGATGTTATTGTGACAAAGAGAAAATGATTGTTGACAGATAGATTGTTGTTTTGTGTGTCTGCAGTCTGTCAGGCTGTCTGATCACAGAGGAAGGCTGTACTTCTCTGGCCTCAGCTCTGAGCTCCAACCCCTCCCATCTGAGAGAGCTGGACCTGAGCTACAATCATCCAGGCGACTCAGGAATGAAGCTGCTGTCGGCTGGACTGAAGGAACCAGGCTGGAGACTGGACACTCTCAGGTATGAAGAATGTCTGATAGAGGAGGAAGAGCTGGAAACATTTCCTGTGTCTTTCACTCACTTCCTGTTTGTTTCCTGCAGATGACACATGAACAATCACACATGCAGGAATATTTTCAGGGACAGACACACTAGTCTAGCTGGATAGTACGTGGATATTTATGTAGGGGGTCTCCAAGGAGTCTGTTTGCAGGAACATCTAGGTCACAGGTGTACCTGAGATAGATGCCAGTGTACCTAATAATTAGTTAGTGTCAGCTAACATTTGGAAATGGAAGCTTAAATAATGACAAACTCTACATTCACAGCTGAATTCACAATATATTTGTTCTCAAGTGCACATTTTTCTGTTATTGTTCTCAAACAACAGAATGAGAATGAAATATTGATTCTAACAGGGCCCATAAACAGCATTAGCTTAGCAGCATTAGCTTATCAGAGTTTCCATCATGGTCACACATATCCTTAGCAGAGCAAAGTGGCCTACTTAGCAATAGCTGCTCAAGTTGTATAAAGCAAGGGAAAACAGTATTAGCATTAGCTGCTAATGGCAGCTTACTTAGCATAAACTCTTCACATCTTTATAATGCAAGGGAAAGGAGTCACTCATGGAAGCCTATTTAGCATTAACGTCTCACATCATTATAACACAAGAGAAAAGGGTATTAGCGTTAGCTACTAATGCTTATTCACCTCAAATTAGCTTTAGCTGCTAATGGGAGCCTACTTAGCATTAACTCCTCACTAATATAATGCTAATTCACATCAAATTAGCATTAGCTGCTCATATTGTTATAAAGAAAGAGAAAACGGTATTAGCATTAGCTGCTAATAATTATTCACCCCTAATTAGAATAAGCCACTAAAAGCAGCCTACCTAGCATTAACTCCTGACAACGTTATAATGCAGGGGAAAAGGGTTACCATTATCGGATAATGCTAATTCACATCAAATTAGCAATAGTTAATAATGGTAGACTTCATATCATTAGCTGCTGTCATTCTTACAAAGCAAAGGAAAACAATATGAGCATTAGCTGCTAATGCTTTTTCATCTAAAATTAGAATTAGCCACTAATGGCGTCCTATTTAGCATTAACTCTTCACATCGCAGGGGAAAAGTTAAAATTGAATGAAAAATAGTGTTCACATTACCTACTCATATTGTTAAAAAGTAAGAAAAAATATTGTTGGCATTAACGGATAATGCTAATTCACCTCAAATTAGTATTAGCTAATAACGGTAACCTACTTAGCATTAGCTGGTCACATTGTTATAAAGCAAGAAAATATGGTATTAGCATTAGATGCCAATTCCTATTCACCTAAAATTAGCATTAGCCACTAATGGCAGTCTACTTAGCATTAACTCCTCACTAATATAATGCTAATTCACGTCAAATTAGCATTAGCTGCTAGCATCAGCCTACCTAGCACTAGCTGTTCACATTGTTAAAAGGCATGAGAAAACGATATTAGCATTAGCTGTTAATAATTATTCACCCTAATTAGAATTAGCCGCTAATGGCAGTATACTTAGCATTAACTCCTCACATTGTTATAATGCAAGGGAAAATAATTAGCATTGTCTAATAATGTTGACCTTGGCCCACTGGAAAAGTTCAGAAGTCTGTTTGCTAAAGATTTAGGAGTGTTTCTCGATAACTCTTTCTCATTTGAGAAACAAATAAATTCTGCTTTTAAAACCAGCTTTAAGGTTTGCTTAGAAATATTTACTCATATATGAGTTTTATAATCGATTGCATAATGATAGAGGTTCGATCCTTAGTAGTCTGTGAAGACTCTGTGTGCCTTCCAGAGTGCTCTGGCATGCACACCTTAAGGTCATGAGAGAGGTCGTACCTTCTCTTACTGATTTATGGTGTAGGAGGACACCTACTCTGTGTCTGGTTAAGTATAAGAGCCCTTTGTTAGGGGGACCGCTGGACTCTTAACACCAGCTTTGGGTCACAGGGTCACATCTGGAACACACACACACACACACACACACACACACATACCTACACTATGCACAGACTGGTACTCTTTGTTCATACCTGTGTAAGACGTCATATGTTAATGAACTTATGCATATTCATGTAAGCTCAATAAAGAGCAGTGTTACGAGGGAGCAGACGAGAGCGACTGAGGTCAAGTGAAGGAACGGCGCTGTCACAGTTCTCTCCCTCATCAATTGTCTGGTTCCAGCGGTGGCTCTGTGCTAGACGACCCATCACCAGCTGTTTCCACTGGTTACCAGTACGTCGTAGAATCCACTTCCAGATCTTGTTGTTTGTCTTTAAATTTCTGAGTGGATTGGCTCCATCTTATCTCTCTTTAACAAAATAATCCAAGTGGAGCCCTCAGGTCTGCAGATAAGCAGCTTCTGACCAGAACTAGCCGTAAAAACAGAGGTGAGCTTTATCGATGGCTGCAGCCAAACTCTGGAACAGTCGCCCTTCACATCAGGTCGTCACCAACACTCGACATGTTTAAAACCCGGTTGGAAACACATTTGTACTCTGTAGCTTTCAATCCTGACGAGTCTTTATAGTAATTACTGTGTATGTTTCCTATTTTATCTCTACTCTGTGCAGCACTTTGGCTCAAGCTGTTTTTAAATGTGCTGATAAATAAATGTAGATTTCTTTGAATCAAACAGTGGAGCCGAGCTTTGAGCTCAGTGTGTAACAGTGTGTGTGTGAGAGCCATGTAATGTCCATGTGTGCATGCTGACTGCCCTGACCCCTCCTCCTTTCAGGGCGGAGCCTGCTGGAGTCCGATGGTTGAGACCAGGTCTGAGGAAGTGTAAGTAGAATAGAATAGAATAGAATAGAATAGAATTCAACTTTATTGTCACTGCACATGCACAGGTACAGGGCAACGAAATGCAGTTTGCATCTATCCAGAAAGTGCTTTAGCCGTGATATAGATATATTACAATATATATTAGCAATAATATAGATGTGTAAGTATGTTACAGAAATGGGTCTATTATGGTATGTTATAATGTACACAGTGTGAAGTATGTTATGAATATTCTATAACTATAAGTATGTACAGGCTGTAGTGAGTACAAGCTATGTACAGGCTATGAACAGGATATAAATATGAAATAAAAACTATACAGAAATCTGAGATATACAGTTATACAGAAATGTGAACTACGAAAGTTATAAACAGTTGTATGATTAAAAATTATATGTACAGAATTATTATTTACACAGAACTGTACAGTAATGGTAAAGTGCTAGTGGTTGTGGGTGTGTGTATGTTCAGTCCATGAGTTTAACGTGGGTCAGATGTCAGGAGGCAGAGTTCAGGAGTCTGACAGCTGTGGGGAAGAAGCTGTTCCGGTACCTGGTGGTCTTAGTCCGGAGGCTCCTGTAGCGCCTCCCAGAGGGCAGGAGGGTGAAGAGTCCATGTGATGGGTGACTGGGGTCTCTGATGATTTTCCCAGCCCTTTTCAGACACCGCTTCCTGTAGATGTCCTTTATGGCAGGAAGTGGTGCTCCGGCGATGCGCTGGGCAGTTTTCACGACCCTCTGCAACGCCTTCCGGTCCGAGGCGGAGCAGTTCCCATACCAGACTGTTATACAGTTGGTCAGGATGCTCTCGATGGTGCAGCGGTAGAAGTTCACCAGGATGTCTGAGGACAGGTGGTTCTTCCTCAGAGTCCTCAAGAAGAAGAGGCGCTGGTGAGCCTTCTTGACCAGCTTGGAGCAGTTGGTTGTCCAGGTGAGATCCTCGGAGATGTGGACTCCCAGGAACTTGAAGCTGCTCACACGCTCCACAGCCGTGTGTTTTTAATGGGATTCATGAAAACAAAGCAGCACACATTCAACCATCTTCATCATGTCAGGAGTCATCATCAAAGTGTCAATCAATGAACAGATGATGGATCAATAACTGCAGCTGGATTGTGTTTGTTCTCTCCATCAGATTCCTGTCAACTCACAATCGACACAAACACAGTGAACACAAAGCTCCAACTGTCTGACAACAACAGGAAGGTGACACATGTGGAGGAGGTTCAGTCATATCCTGATCATCCAGACAGATTTAATGTTTATCAGCTGCTGTGTAGAAATGGTCTGACTGGTCGCTGTTACTGGGAGGTCGAGTGGAGAGGAAATGTTTATATATCAGTGAGTTACAGAAGCATCAGAAGGAAAGGAGGCAGTTATGACTGTTGGTTTGGATACAATGATCAGTCCTGGAGTCTGTACTGCTGTGATGATGGTCCTCAGTCTGTCTGGCACAATAAGATACAAACATCCTCCTCCTCCTCCTCCTCCTCCTCCTCCGTCTCTAACAGAGCAGCAGTGTATGTGGACTGTCCTGCTGGCACTCTGTCCTTCTACAGAGTCTCCTCTGACACTCTGATCCACCTCCACACCTTCAACACCACATTCACTCAAACTCTTTATCCTGGGTTTATGGTCGGTCGTGGTTCCTCAGTGTCCCTGTGCTGAGTGTAAAGAGTGTCTCCTGTTAGAGAAACACTCTGACTGTTGAACAGTTCAGTCTGTACATGTCTGTCTCTTTCACTCACAAACACGTTTTCACATTCATGGATTCAATCAGTTGATGTTTGAAACTCTTCTAAATGATTCCTTGTAAACTTCTTCAGTCACAAACAAACAGGAAGTGATGTCACATGTGTTCCTGTCCACACAGCAGAATGAGTCTATTGCTGACAGTGATGTACAAACAGAGTGAGCATTTCTGAGGCCCAAAATAAACTGAGTAGTTCACTGAATGAACACTGTGAGCTCAGTTCCTTCATCATTAGTATGGATTATATATGTATATGTATTATATTAGTATCATATATATCAGGTGCTGCTGGTTCCAGTCATTGTGCAAATGTGCTGTTTGTAAGGTTGTAAAGCTGCAGTCAGCTGAGACTGAAGAAGTCACCTGATCAGTGAGCAAAGGTGAAAACGTCCAGATGAACAGAATCAAGCTTTTGGGATCAGCCAGCAATGCAGCATCATTGTTGTTCAGGTTCAGAGGTTTGCAGGAATGAACTGATGACCAGAAACAGCTGCAGAGTCCAATCAAATACCAGCTGGAGTTCAGCTGCATTTGAAGAAGTCAAAGAAAAGTAAGGATGGCAAAGGGCCATGTTTTCTTCCAAAGAACTGAAAACATGGTCGACGCCTCATTAGAAGAATCATCTGGACATTTGTGAGGAACTCTAACCAAGAAAGCAACGTCACACAGATCCAACAGACAGTTTCCATGACTGCAAGTGTTCAGTGGAAAAATGCTCCATTGCATTATTGCATCCTCTCACCACAGGAGGCGCTGTTGGCACCACTGATTGCTGATCATCTCTGATGATCTGACGTTGATCCTGTGAATAACGGGACTCACTGAACTCTGTGACACAGTGAAGATCACAGAGTTTAACATCTGACTGACGTCACACAGACAGAAGGATGAACCAGTGAGGCACAGAACACAGTTACTGGAGATACTGGATCAGCTCCATGTGAACCTCTGATGGAGAAGCTGCTGACCCAGAGAAACATCAGGACATGACGGGCAGCTGCACTGATCTAACAACATGTAGCAGAGCTGATCTATGTTAGAGGATCTATGACAGCAGCTGAAAGTCCAACACTGGATACCAGCTGAGCCTGTGCTGAGTGTTACAGGAAAAGAAACACTGACACTGGGAGACACAGTGATGCTGACTGGGGCACAGAGCTGAATGAGATGTGTGGTGTGAAGGCTGCTGGTTAAACTGGGACTCACTGTTTAAAGCACTGAGTGCTCATAGAGAGATGCTCCATGAGTCCCAGTACAGACTACAAACATGGTGGAAACTTAGCTTTGATATCCACACACTCTGCACGTCTGTGAGTAACTGTGATGAAGATGTGCAGAGATCTGTGTCCAAACAGGAGGAAGACTGTAAAGACTCTGTGCTTCTAACAGCCTCTGTTAACATATGTGAGGCTGTTTGTTGTTGTTGCCATGGAGCTTTTCACTGTTTGGGTCAGCAGGTCATGTGATCAGGTTTGTTCTGCTGGACGATGGTTCAGTGTCAGGGTTTGTTTGCATTCATCAATAAATATCTAAATAAATCAAAGACTCCATGTTTGTTCTTTCATCATGTGACCTCTGCTCATCCATCTCTGTGTGTATCAGGATACATTTAGTTCATAATACACGAGTCAGAGAAATCAAAGAAAAGACAGCGTGATGTCCTGTATGGACAGGTGGAAGGAACCAAGTCCTCAGCTGAAACACTCGTGTTTGTCCACAGGAAACACAGCAGGAAACAAAGAAGCTCATGGATAACACACTTCCTGTCAGTCACAATGAGGCTGGAGCCAAACACAGAAAGGTGTTTTTGTCCAGATGAGCCCAGAGAAGAAACACGAGTGTTCACAGACATCAGAAGCTCAGAGAGGTGAAACATGAGGTTGGAGTCCTCGTCAGCATCCAGAAGAGCTGCTGTGAAACCCTGAGTACTCATGACAGACTCTGATGGCACAAACACATCATGATTCAAACATGAAGACAAACATGGAGCTCCTGATCCTCCTGCATGAGAACAAGCTGACATGAGCGCTGTGTCTGAGAGTGTCTCCCTGTCACAGTGACAAGAACACAGCTGCTGCTCACAGTCATTAAACTGACCTGAGGTCAGCTGCTAGCACGTCTCTGTGCTCCTTACATATGAACCATGTGACCTCACATCAGTGCTGTGGATGACTGTAGTCATAGAAGAGTAGAGCTGTAGCAGGTGGTGTGAGGAGGAGGAGGAGGAGGTGGTGTATTCTAGTTAACGCAGTACTGAAACACTCCAGCAGAGGGCGCTGTTAAGTCCTTATTGTAACACAGTTACTGTGTGCAGTTAGACTTCATACATAATCTGCACTTATTTCCATCAGACATGCTGTCAGTAAATGATTGTTTCTATTGATTCTACTTCCTGTTGACTAGTTTGATGACAGTGAAACAATCACAGCTGATTGTGTGATGATGTCACTGTTACATTCAGTGTGTGTGACATCATGTTAGTGCAGCTGATAACAGCCTGGTTCTGTTAGAAACACATGAACGTGTCCATAGATCAGTGTGTGTTTAACATGAGAGCTTCAGCCCTGCTGATGTGTTCAATAAAGACATGCAGGAAAACTGATGAGACTCTGAAATAACTCTTTATATTTATAATGTAACTCTGCATCAAAAGAACAACAAAGGATCCCAGACAGCTTTATGTGAACAAAGACCATGTTTCTGTGTTTCTAACAGTTTGACATTATTAGTAAACAGACTGCAGTGAACAGCATTTATAAAGAGCTTATATATAAAGATATGACAGCTGTTTGTTGATCACTCTGTGTTTGGACCTGATCAGTCCAGCTGTTTACTTGAAATATGTTCATTTACCTGTGACGTTATATTTATGTTCTTTGTTGAAAAACACATTTTAATGTCCCTCAGATTTTTCTCCCAGATGAATAAATCTAAAAATGACACAAACTGACTGCAGCTACTTTTTGTCCTTTCTGTCAGAAACCTTCATGTGACTCATGAGAGACACGTTTCAGCTGTTTGTGACAGATCAGAGGCCAACAAGTCATTTCTAACACTTTCCATCATTGTTTAGCACAAACACATGTTGACACAGCAGCGGGGCCGCAGTGAGAGTCAGAGCCAGGAGATAAAAACTCCTGTTTGACCACAGCCTCACTTTGTTCCTGCAAACACTTCCTGTTGTTGACTGGGTGGAGTCAGGAAGCCAGCGAGGCCCTGCAGGACTGAGACTGCAGACTGGGACGTGCTCTGTGATGGAGATCAACAGCATCACTGACTGTTTCTGTGAGGACACCATCATCCCAGCAGGGCTGTTTCCCAACAACAAGCCTGGACCATCAGAGACCTGAAGCTGCTGCTGAATGAAAGAAGAGGATCTTCAGGTCTGGAACAAGGACCAGCTGAGAGTGTTAATAACGTTACTAATGTTCAGCTACACTTTACTAGGTCACATCTGTGACACACGTCACTTAAATAAAGAAGCAAATATTGGCTCTGTTTTATCTGCTGGGCCCAAAAGTGACTCCCCGTATTTAAACTGCTATGAAGAACTTGTTGGTCTATAATATGTGAAACATGTGTCAAATGTGTCCATCATGAAAGATATCAGGTCATCTTGAGCCACAAAAACATTCCTATCATGAGGTAGAAGCTGGAATCAGTTTGTTGCAGAGGGACGTTTATATATCCCATATTTATCCAGTTAAAGTCACATTGAAATTCAAAAATGTCTTTTCAAGAGTCGTCTGTCCAAGAGGAGCAGAAACAAATATAACAACAGTTATTTAAGCTGTTTTAAAGGCCACAAAGGAGCAGATTGGTTATAATGCAGCTGCTTCACAGGAATAAAGATGAAACACTGTTTTTATTTCATGTGTAACACCTTTCAATCATATGTTGACTAAAGTCTATTGACCAGTATAAGTAAAGACATCACACACACACACACACTGAAACCTGTTTTTGGTGCAGCAGCGGTCCCAGCTGCTGGCCTTTATCTAGACTGGGTCGGCTGCTTATCTCAATATAATCAATGTTTAAAGTTCTCAGTGTTTCTGTGTTGCTTCAGTATAGGATCTCCCAGCATCATCACTGTGCTGTCCAATCATTGTGTGCTAGGTTACCCTTATAGTGCGATGTGTGTTTGCACAAAGAGAAGCATGTGTGTCAAATATAAGCACAGAACAGAAAAAAAGCTGCCAGTTTCTTCTATTTAGAGTCAAGTTAGTGTTTTGTGTCTTTGTTTGAGGCCTAATGTCAAGCAGAGGTGTGTGTAACTGCACTGCTCTGTTATATGTGTGAAATGTGTGCTTCAGCATCATCTTCGTCACTGCTGATTCCTTTGTGTCATCATGTGTTGAGAAGAGAGAACAGTTATAACGGAGGAGCAACAGGAAGCCCTGAAATCTGCATCAACAAGGAAGTGTTGGCTCAAAATTGAACAGGCAAGTATGAGTTATGAACATTTCTAAACATTACTTTACTTTTCTGAAATGCGTCCGATGATATCCGGTGACCTTTTCATCCGGGACGCTGATTAAGGGTGAAGGTGATAGTAGCCTAGAGCCCAATGAGTCAAGTACTTGCGGTGGCGGTGTGATGCGTGCACATGCTTCAACAACTGTAGGAACTACAGAATTACAATTTTACTTGACAGTGTTAAACAAACTACGTTTGTAAACTTGGAAAAGTTACGAGTTCCTGTGGTTCTGCAACAGACAATCATGAGTGACGCAAAACGACAGATAAGGTAAGCATGAAATTAGCTTAAGCATAAATCATTACGTTTGCCTTATTGACAAAAACTTTTATGAAGTTTTCCTTACGGCTTTTTGCTTCATATGTTATTTGCTTCCTATTACTTTTTTTACAGTTAAATTTGGTTTTAACGTGTTTTTGAGTTCTATGTATTTAAGTAGGGACACATTACGTAATAGATGTGTTATAACCACGTGATGCTCTCGGTAGCCCCTATAAACAAACAACCACTTTTAAACAAATTTGTTAGAAATAAATTTGATTTCAATACATAATTTAATAACTTTTCCTACGTAGGCTTATTTCCTTGAACCCGAAACACAAATTATCAGACTGTTGCTTTGTCCATATCTTTGACTATAATGGTGCGTTAACAATAATATGATTAGTCTGTTTCCATCCGAGACCATTTCGCTCACCCCAGTGGTTTTAAATATATCATTTCGAGTGATACAGGAAATATGTAAATATAACAAGTGCATGACAAAAACTGAAAATGTTACTGTTCGGCAAATACATTGAAGCAAGGCGTCGATTTGGCATGGACGGAAGGGACATGTCCCCCACCAATATCCAGCGATGACTGAATTGTCCCCACAAATAATTTGATTTCTTCGAGTAAAAAAACCAAACCTGATAGAAAGAAAAACGATCTGTCAGCGTTTCTCACAATATTCTCCTGAACCGGTTAGCTTCCATTGGTATTAGTCACACCCCCCTTGCCTGGTTTACCTCCTATCTCTCAGACCGCACTCAGTTTATCCAACTTAAATCCCATTCTTCTACTCTCTTTCCTGTTTCTGCTGGTGTGCCCCAGGGTTCAGTATTGGGGCCTCTTCTATTCATTATCTATATGCTCCCTCTTGGTTATATATTCCGAAAATATAATATAAATTTTCACTGTTATGCCGATGACACCCAGCTCTACCTTTCTTCTAAACCCAATTCATCCCTCCCACCTCCCTCCCTCTCAGACTGTCTTATTGAGATTAGATCCTGGTTCTCCTCCAATTTTCTCAAACTTAACAGTAATAAAACTGAAGTTTTACTTGTTGGTACACCATCTATCTTAACCAAATCCCACAGTTTCTCCATTAACATTGAAAACTCTCCCACCCTTCCCTCCCCAAAGGTTAAGAGTCTGGGTGTCATACTTGATAATACTCTTTCATTCCAGTCTTACATTAATTACATAACCCGGTCTGCTTACTTCCATTTACGTAATATTAACCGACTCCGTCCCTTCCTTACCCCCCATGCTGCTGCCATCCTTGTCCATAGTCTTATTACATCCCGTATTGATTACTGTAATTCCCTCCTAATTGGTCTCCCTAAACGGTCCCTCCATAAACTCCAACTTCTTCAAAATTCTGCAGCTCGGGTCATAACCCGTACTCCGTTAAGTGCTCATATTACCCCAGTTCTTCAGCAGCTTCACTGGTTGCCCATAGAAGCCAGGATAAATTTTAAAATCTTACTTCTTACATACAAGTGTATCCATAAATCTGCTCCTTCATATTTGTGTGACCTGCTCCATATCACCACTGTTTCCCACCCTCTCAGATCATCATCTGCTATTCATCTTACTGTTCCGTCCTCACACCTTATTACTATGGGGAACAGAGCTTTCAGTCGCTCTGCTCCCGGCTCTGGAAGTCTCTTCCTCCTGCACTAAGAAATATTGACTCCCTCTCTGTATTTAAGTCACAGCTCAAAACACATCTGTTTAAACTGGCTTATTTGCTTCAATGCTGATTTTATCTGTTGTCACGCTGTTTTGTAATTTTAACTTATTTTATGTATTTTATGACTACTGTTCCTTTTATTAATTGTATTTTTGTAAGGTGACCTTGGGTTTCTGAAAGGCGCCCTCAAATAAAATGTATTATTATTATTATTACATAATAATAATTTTGATCTGAGGATAAAATGCATGTACTGAACCTGAAAGAAGCTTCAGTGCTCTCAGAAGACTAAAAACATGGCTAAGGTCAACAATGACTCAAATGAGATTAAACAATGCTGATGTATGCCATGTCCACCAGGATAGACTGGACAGTAAAACCAATAGGCCAGCAGTTTATCTCAGTTAACGAGAGGAGAAGGCACGTGTTTGGCTCCTTCACATAGTGGACATTGAGTTGTTGTGTGGGGCACCAGTAGTCCATGTCTGTTGCTGTAACAGTAGTTCATGTTTAGAATGAAAAGTCCCAGCTCACTGATCTGATCATGGCAATAGTGCCTAAAATGTTGCATAATTTTGCTGAGAGATCTTTTACTTTGTGGTAATCTTAGAGGAGTAGTTTTATGGACAAAAACCATCAGGGCCCGTATCCCTAAAGATTCTGAGAATCCTCTCAGAGAGCTCCTAACGTAACCTAAAAATTCCTTGCCAGGAGTTTTAGCTTAGAAGTGATTCCAGAAGTGATTCCAGAACATTTTCAGTGAACTCTGAGCAAGGAATGGATGGAAAATCCTATCTTAGTGAGGAGGTGTGGTTGACCCAGTTGCTAGGTATGAGTCATCATTTCAAAAGCTGTGATTGGTTGATCCTACAAGTTTGATGGAAATGAGCTTTTGGTGAGAATGAGCAAAGGATGTACCCACAGATCAATAAACATAATTATACACTCTAATCTTATGCTGACTGTAATTGTAAATAAGATTTCACATTCAAGAAAATGAATAGTAAGCTGTAGGGGTTATAGCCTAACATTAGAATCTAAAATATGTGAAAACGTAAACTCATTACACCCTGTTCAAATAATGATTCGTGTCTTATTTGCTCATATTAATATCCTAGCTGGCATATTTTGTACTTTCACTCCCATATGGACCCCATTGAAAACAAGATGGCCTATCTCAAGGGGCTAATGAAGTAGAAACCACAACGTTACAAGTCCAGTGTGGTCTTAACGAGGGTAACACGGCTCAGCTTCTATCAATGTCTGTGATTGCTGGCTGGTCTATTTATAAAGGCTTGTTAACAAATATCCTACAAACACAGAAAATGGAGAAAAGAAGGACTCGCAAGCCGAACTGGACTGAGGAGCAAGGTTTGTTGCTGGCCCAGTTGGTGAACGAACATAAAGGTATGTTACGAGGAAAATTTGGCCCAACTGTCACTAGCCAAGGCAAGAGGCGCGCCTGGGACACAATATCCCAAACAATCAATGCCTCTTTTCCACTGGTGGTGCGGACAGGCGACGATTGTGAGAAAAGGTGGTATGTGCTGCAGTCCAAGGCAAAAGATGAGATTGCAGCACACAAGCGGGAATCCTCACTCACAGGTGAGCAAAATATTATAGCCTACCACATAATCTGGCAACTTGCTCCTGCTGGCAAAGTTAATTTACATGCCTAAATACTGTGTTCATTGACTGTTTCTTTCTAGGGGGTGGACCACCTGCAAAGCGGCTGTCCCAGGTGGCCGACGCTGTCTTTCAAGTCCTGGGACAGTCTGAGGTCAGTGTCACCGGGCTGCCAACAGGCATTGACACATCAATGATGCAGGCCCTTGAAGTGCAGCAAAGGTAGGGCACAGGGTTATTCATATCTACAGTGTTCATTCATTGCAGAAGCCATTTCATGTGTTATCCATGCTCATTGTATCAGATTAATTTAATCAAAACAATAATTAAACTAGGCCTATGTATTTCTGTAGCATGAAGCCATCACAAGAACCGGGCCCATCAAGTTTGCCGATGAGATTGCCGCCTGAACCATCTGCAGCTGCTACTCAGGATAGCCCAGCGGATCAAACACCATTCCCATCCGCAGCACCTGCTCCGTCAGCATCCCTGCAGGAGAGCAGATTGCAACTCATAACTGATGTGTTTGAACAACAAAAAAAAGTCCTTTCCCTTCAGGAGGAGTACTACCGCCGTAAAATTGAACACCTAAAAATAAACCATGTACAGATTGTGTTCTGTGTCTTGCATTTAACAATTGCAGGTGATGTGCAGTAAAACTGTGGTAGTTCTTAATACCATCACAAGTTCTCAAAAGACATGGGGCTACAGCTTGCCTGAAATGTAAATTTGTGAAGTTTGCCTTGTAAGGCAGTCCACTCTGGGCTAGGTTCTCCTGTGGAATGTAAATATCTTCCTCACCACCATCCTCATTGTTGTCTTCATCCTCATCGCCATCCTCCAGAGGTTCTGCAATCTGTCTAACCTTGCAAATATTGTGTAATATTGCACAGGCTATGATGACTTTGCTGACTTTTTCAGGCCTCAGCTGCACCTCTCCGTGGAGAACATGAAAGCGCCTCTTAAGCTGGCCTATGCCACGCTCCACCACCGCTCTTGTTGTCTTGTGGGCCCTACAATGGAATACAGAGACCTTTAATTATTTGATGGAAATATTGCACTACTCTAACATATTGCTTGCATTTCAGTTCCATGATTTTTGTATTGTTTGGCTTATCTGTTATAGTTTAGTTGGGGCCCTTGGCGTGGCTGGAGGTAAGGTGTAAGGAGCCATGGTTTGCATGGGTAGCCACTGTCCCCTAACAAGTGGCAATTAGCTGGCACATAGCGTCTCTCAAAAAGCTGTCTGATGCCACTCTCGGAGAGCATTCTCGCATCATGTGTGGAGCCTGGCCATTTCGCCACAATGTCCACAATCTTACAGGTCGCATTGAACACTATTTGCACATTGATGCTGTGGAAATTCCTCCTGTTAACAAAGACAGCCTCGTCCTCTGATGGCGCAATTATTCTCACATGTGTTCCATCAATTACACCCACAATGCCAGGGAATCCTGCAATGTCCATAAATGCCCTTTTATGTGTGTGTAAAGTGCAGGCATCCAGTGGGAATGAAACAAATTGTGTCACAATATTAGGTTGTGACAAAGCTGTCAGTGTTTGGGTGATGACTCTGCTGACGGAGGATTGGGACAGACCCAAGTCATCACTGCTGCATTGTTGCATTTTCCCGGTTGCCAAATACCTCAGGGTTGTGATTACTTTCGTCTCCGGTGTAATAGCGTTGTGGCGTCGAGTTGGTGAAGTAATTGCATCTCTAAGGAGCTCCACCACAAACATGATTCCTGCACGATCCAATCTGTAGCGTCTCAATAATTCCCTGCCATCCAGTGTTTGCAGGACATCTCTCCTGCCTCTTCTGTTGGCCATTTTGTGCAGCTGCTTAGGGGAACTCCTAAGCCGCTAAAAGTCCTCTTCCCTGCTCTTAGCAGATCTCGCCTTAGGAGCCCTTTTAAGCGCTAGGAATCTTGAGGAATAGCTTTTATATTAACTGGGATTGTCGTGTCACTTTTAGGGGAAATTCTAAAAAAGCGTCATGACTCTGAGAATTTTCTTAGAATTTGGCCGCTAGGAGCCGCTTTTTGCACAAAGATTCTTTAGGGATACGGGCCCAGGTCATTCAGTGTTCCCTTAGTGCTAATGTATAAGAGATGTTGGTGTACTATAACTGAAGTAATGTTGTTAAGTCCTTAAAGTCATATTCTTTTATTGCCGTGACTCTATTTTTATTTTTGTATGATACCTGATTTATATGGAATATGGCTGAAGTAAACTAAAGCCTAAAATACTTAAGTAATTTAACATTATATAATTCACATATAAAAGTATGAATTGTGATTTTAAATAGTTTAAAAGCATGTAGAATAGCATATGTAGGCAACTACATTTCTCCTTTTTTTTAATCAAGAAGCAAAGACAAAAAGGGGGGAAAAAAAGAAACAGGGCAGGGTTCGGTGGATGAATCATCCGTCCCCACCAACACCAAAGGCAAATCTACGCCCTTGCATTGAAGCCTTTGTTTTTTAATTTCTTATTTGTGTTACAGAACCTCCACATTTCCATCCTTTGGAAAGGCAAGTTTTATCCTTGAACAATATTTTGAAGTTATATAGTGTAAAAAATTAAAATATAATTTTATAGTTCTAGATCTCTCTATTTTATTTAATTGTTTTACTTGCATTTACAGACACGGAGAATTCGTCTGAAACATGAACATATAATAAAATGCATTGAGACTTTCTCCGAACCACAAAACAGAAAGAAACACCGTGTTCACCGAGGAGACGCATCCTGGAGTAACGTGTGCAAAGACCTGGGAGTGCCAAATCATTGTACAAATCGTACAAAACTTAATCATGTTGCTCTGCACTACCAAAAGGTAAGCACTCTATGATATCTATGTTTAGAGTCTGAATACTACTCTGGACTTAGTATTTATCAAGGAGAGTGGCAAACATTTATTAAGCTCTGAATGAATTACAGAGCAAAGATTGAGTGAGCAACAGAAGTTTGTTTAGACCTGAAGAACAGTGGATGAATAATAAAAACTGTGCCTTGCACAGGCACACCTAAGTATAACTAGGTGGAAGGATACTGTTTTACATTACAGAGAGATGAAAATGTAATGACTACATGTGTATTAAACAGAGAACCATGGAAGTCAGACACAAACCCAAAAATATCCATGTTGAAGGTGATAGTGGGACCTCTGGAGAGAACACATCTTCTTTGGTACGTAAAAACAAAATTACAGGATTTCTTTGATGTTACATATATTGTTATGAATTCAAAAGTTACATTTTTTAATTGTATTAATGTTTACATGGTTAAACAATCATTTACACATGAATTTATGGTTTTCTATCAATTGTAGTGTAGTGGTAACTCCATAGTGTAGTGGTTAATAATAACACCTAACATGAGACATATTGCATTAATGGATGGAGGCACAAAAAACAGGAACCGTTGTTGTTTGAAGGGCAAACACATTTGGCTCTGGCCACCTACAGTACACCCATTCAAGTCTTTGAGCAGGGTACATTAAGATTGTTATTTTTTTATTTCAATTCTGCTGTTTCACTAAAGGAATTTCTATGTTTTGCTTTTTGGTGTTACACTTTTTCCTTCACATTTTCATGCAGATTTTAACGTTTACTCTAAAATGTAAGTTAAATCAACCACCAATACCTTTAGCAATGCCTAGCTTGTGCTTCAATATTGTATCAAACAAATATAAATGATTTATATTTGCTACTGGGTGGCTGTGGGTCAGGTTGTAGAGCAGGTATACTCGTCGATTCCTGGCTCAGTCTGCATGCCAAATATCCTTTGGCAGGATACTAACCCCAAGTTGCCCTCTGATGCGCTCATCGGAGTGTGAATGTGTGTAAATGTTTATTAGTTTCACTTGATGTTAGAAGTGCATGTATGAGGTGTTGTGAATGTGGTATGTTGTACAGAGCGCTTTGAGTACTCCGGGAGAGTAGAAAAGCAATATATATAAATCAGTCCATTTATCATCTATGTGTGTATCAATCAATCTTTATTTATAAAGCACTTTTCATACAAAGATGTAGCACAAAGTGCTTCACATGGTTAAAAGCAGCCCACCCTGCCCTCCAGCTCACTCCCCACACTCTCATTAACATAAAGTAAGTAAATTACTTGTATTATGTCCACACTGCAGAAGACAATATTTTCATATAAAAGCCATATAAATATATATAAGGCTTCACAACATTGTGGTGTTCAACAAACATTGCTTTAAACTCTACTAAAGAACTTGCTGTGACACCGTGCAATACAGAGGAGTTGATTTCACATTTCTATTATCCAGTTTCCATTTTGCATAGGTTATATAAACATCTATTATATTTGTAATATAGAGTCAGCTCTATGCTAAACCTTTTAAACTAAAACATGTAGTTCCTGTTTTACCTTACTATACTCATGAGTTAATAATTATTTCACACTCAGGATGAAGGAAACACTGGAGATGTGTCCATCTGCAATGGAAGGAAATGAATCTCTATTTGCTCAAACAGGTTGGAATTATTTATTACATTACTTTGAACTACTTTTACTCAATGAAAACAATGTCTCTATTTAAAAATATTTCTTTGTTTGACAAATAAAATGATATTCAAAGGATGTTGTGGAGGACAGTGATGACAATGGCATTGTCCTAAACATTTCTCCTGAATTGAAACAAACTGGTGTCTCCATCACGTCTACATCCCTCGAAAAGGTAAAGTATTTTCCACATTTCTGTCATGAAATTACATCACCTATTTTTAATAAATTCTTTTTATGCATTATAGGACTGGAGTAGAAATTCATCACACAGAAGTGACAGTAGTAATGCTGAAGAGGAATTCTACAAATGCTCTTTGCCACAGCAGCCATGTTTGTTTTCATTGACCAGAAAGACTGGCAAGACCTAAAAACACAGAAAGGGAGGCTTTTCAAAGGTATGCAGTGGACTAATGTTGTAGCCACTGGCATTAAGTCAGTACACCCATTTTGCAGTTTTGGATTTAAGAGGCAGACCATCAAGACCAGTCAGTCACAGTCTAAGACGGCTGTATTCTCATGTACGACATACTGCCGTTTTAAGGACTGTCCAGTGAAAGTGGAGGTTAAAGATGAAAAAACCCTGAAGGCTGATGTGCTTTTCCAAGGAGGTGAGGAGTGCCACAACACAAAGGAAATAAAAACAAGACCTGTGCGTGGACAGTCCAGAGATGTAATAGCAGAAAACCTGAAACCAAAATGCCAAGAAGTCTTTATCTGGATTCTCTAAATCAAATACCAGAAAAAGCTTTCCAAGCAGGGTGTCGGGATGAGGCTCCATCTAAAGATGTCTTGAAAAATATTGCCTTGTCCCACAGAAAAAACAGAGACCTCATTTAAATGAGACGGCCAGTCTGCAAATGTTAATAGACAGACAGCAAGGACTTCCACACGAAGTCCTTCAGAGAGTGCTCCTGCATCCAAAAGGTATAATGCTGTGGTCCAAAGAAACACTTTCAGTGTTTTACCAGCGGTGCAAAGACCACATAGTATATTTGGATGCAACAGGAAGCATCTAAAATGATGCTTCTGCTACTCCGTTACTATGTGTATGAAGTTATAGTTAGAAATCCTTCAAGGGATCATCACCTCTACCAACAGCAACTTCTGTAACATGTGACCATACCACTGCTTCTGTTACATATTTTCTACAAGCATTTCAAACAGAGCTTACACAAATGTATGGAAGCAGGGCAAACAAGAGGCCAGTAATGATGTGATGGCTCACTGGTGCTTCTCCAGTCCATTGCTGGAACATTCTGCAGAGCAAGTTTGGAAGACCTTTTGGAGCGATACTTCCAGGTTATCACAGGACAGTTAGACACGGATAACTTCAACATACCCATTCTCCACCGGTGTTTGAGTCACATCATGAAGAACGCAAAGGATCTTTGCAAAAAGAGGTATTTGTGCCAGAGTCTGTGAGTACGATTGTTATTGTTCTGTTTTAAGTATTTCTGTGGTGTTAGTGTTCTTGTAGTTATTGTTGACTTGCTAATTCATCTCTATTATAATTATATTTTGTTAATGTTGTTTCTGCTAATGATTAGACTTTGTGTTTAGTATGCATGCTTATTGTTTATATGCTTTTTTCCACTATAGACTACAGAAACACTACAAACTTGGCACGTTTTTGGATTACTGGCCTGTTCTTCCAACTTGAAAGACATGGATGGCATCATTATAAGTGCAACAGCTGTTTTCATGCAGTGGACCAGAAGTGAACAAACACCTGCAGAACCTCAAACTGCTGATCGATCAGACGGGGAATGGGGATGCTGAAGGCAACAGGTTCTCTGAGCAGAAACGTTAGCAAACTTAAAATATCTCCTGAAAACGGCAGCTCTCCGTGGATACTAAAACTTTGAGAGCGTGGGTGGGAAACCGTCCAGAAGTGGTGGCTCATCATTTGCGACCTCTCGAAAACTCAGAAGTTGATGTTTTTGAACCGTAGCGGTGAGTGAGAGGACGCTAGCATCAACTAGCTAGCCGGTCGTCACGGCAACGCTACAAGAGCGTCTCTCAGCATGGGCCCGAAAAAAGTTCTGTCAGCTGAGGAAGGTGACGATATTAAGAAGTCGCTGGAGTTTATGACAGAGGAGATTTCTACTGTCAAACTGCAGCAGAAAGCCATCCTGGACCTGGTCGAGGAAGTTAAGGCTCTCCGCATCCAGAACGCCGAGAAGGATCGGCGGCTGGCGTACCTGGAGAACAGAGTGGCGGATTTGGAGCAGTACACCCGGATGAACGATGTTATCATCACGGGGCTTCGCATCAAACCTCGGTCATACGCCCGGGCGGTCGCCGCTGACAATGTAGGAGGGCCAGGAGAGGAAGATGTCAACTCCACGGAGCATCAAGTGGTCACCTTTCTACGGTCCAAAGGTGTGGAAGTGGATTATAACAACATTGAGGCTTGCCACCCTCTACCCCGAAAAAATGACAGTGACAAACCAGCCATCATTGTGAGATTTGCAAACAGAAAACACAAAACAGCACTGTTAAAACAAGGAAAGAAACTGAAAGGATCCGATGTCTTCATGAATGAACATCTGATAAAAAGAAATGCGGACATTGCCAGGAAAGCACGTTACTTGAAGAAACAGGGAAAAATTCAAAATACATGGACCACCAACTGCAAAGTATTCGTTAAACTCAATGGAACACCGGAACAAGCCAAAGTATTGGTCATCAGAAATATGGAGGAGCTGGACAAATACTGAGGTTCAACTTACACTGGAGGTATGAATACACATGTGACGTGACACACAACACAACACATGGCACAGTCCAAAAGAACTTCATCTGCATCCGCAACAATATCAATATAACTCATTGGAATTCTCTTTATGATAATCTGGAACTGAGAACATTTCGATACACAGACCATAATGCTCTAGACTTAGAAAAGGATATAGACCCGAAAATAATTTCTTTTACAACATCAGCAGTAACTGCTGCTACTTCACTGATGAACAGTTTAAGCACACCATCAACACGGAAAATAAATTATCAATAATCCATTTTAATAGCAGAAGTCTGTATGCCAACTTCAACAATATAAAGGAATATCTAAATGAGTTGACAAATCCATTTGGAATCATTGCCATTTCTGAAACATGGTTCAATGCGGAGAAAGGAATGGACTTTGGACTGGAGGGATATGAAGTGAATTTTGTAAATAGAAGGAACAAGAGTGGAGGGGAGTAGCTGTGTATGTGGATAAAAACCTAAATTACAAGGTGGTAGAAAGTATGACAACTGTAATTGATAATTTATTAGAATGTATAACAATTGAAATTTATAAGGAAAAAGAAAAATGTAATAATTAGCTGTATATATAGAACACCTGGCTCTAGTATTCAAGTATTTAATGACTTCATAGAAGAAGTATTCTCTAAAACTAATCAAAAGTTATGTTTATCTGTGGTGATTTTAATATTGACCTGTTCAATCCGAAAAAGCATAAAATGACTGACGAATTCCTAAACACTATGTACAGTTTGAGTTTACATCCTAAAATAACCAGGCCTAGCAGAATTACACCACATTGTGCCACCTTACTTGACAATATTTTCACTAACAATATGGAAAACAACATTGTGAGTGGATTATTAATTAATGACATCAGTGATCACCTACCAGTTTTTGCAGTTTATGACACTAATTATAAGAGAAATCAGCATGAGGAACAACTCAGATACAGGCGTGTAAGGACAGAAGAAACTATGAATGCACTTAAGAACGATCTATTAAATCAGGACTGGGACAACGTGTACGAAGAAACTGATATTGATATTGCATATGGCATATTTTAAGAATATTCATGGAGTTGTACGATAAAAACTGTCCAACAATAAAATACAACAGAAAGCACAAATATTCAGATAGACCATGGATCACTAAGGGTTTACAAAATGCATGTAAAAAGAAAAATACACTCTATAGGGAATTCCTAAAACAAAGAACAAAAGATGCTGAAAATAAATATAAAAATACAAAAATAAGTTGACCAATATTATACGTGTATGTAGAAAGGAGTATTATAGTAAAATATTGAACAATAATAAACATAATATGAAGGGAATATGGGATGTTTTAAATGGTATCATTAAAAATAATTCTGGACAACAAAGTTATCCTCAATACTTTATCGACAATGGCAATATTATGGAAAACACTGCTGATAAGGTCAACAGCTTTAATCATTATTTTGTAAATATTGGACCAAAACTGGCAGAACAAATTCCTGAGTCACTGCCATCAGTAGACTGTAGTGAAAACCTGATTGATAGGAACCCTAACTCAATGTTCCTCACATCAGTGGAGGAAAAAGAAATAATTGACATTGTACACATGTGTAAATATAAAACATCTACTGATTGTAATGATATTGACATGAAAATCGTCAAGAAGGTCATTGAAGGAATTGTAGGACCTCTAACATATATTTGCAACTTATCATTTCAGACTGGAAAAGTTCCAAACAAAATGAAAATAGCTAAAGTTGTGCCGCTGTATAAAACTGGGGATAGACGCCACTTCACAAATTACAGGCCTGTTTCTTTACTACCACAATTCTCCAAAATCCTAGAAAACCTGTTTAATAAACGATTAGACAAATTCTTAGATAAATATAAATTACTCTCTGACAGTCAATATGGATTCAGATCAAAAGATCAACATCTCTGGCATTAATCGAATCAATTGAGGAGATTACGAATGCTATAGATCAGAAACAGTATGCAGCTGGAGTATTTCTGGATCTCAAGAAAGCATTCGACACAATCAATCATGACATATTAATTAATAAACTGGAACGGTGCGGGATCAGGGGTTGTACTGCAGTGGGTGAAAAATTATTTAAGTAACAGGAAACAATTTGTGAAGCTGGGTGTCCATTCCTCATCATGCTTGGACATTGCTTGTGGTGTTCCACAAGGCTCTGTACTGGGTCCAAAATTATTTATTATTTATATAAATGATATTTGTAAGTCATCTGATATATTAAAATTTGTATTATTTGCAGATGACACAAATATTTTTGTTCTGGGGGAATCTAAAGGAGCTGCAGGATACAATTACTTCAGAAATGTGCAAAATTAAAAATGGCTTAACAGGAACAAACTATCGCTAAATCTAAGTAAAACTAAAATAATCTTATTTGGGAATTCCTTAGAAATGCACAAGTGCAGATTCATTTAGATGGTGTGGAAATTGAAAGAGTACTTGAACATAAGTTTCTTGGTGTGATTGTAGATGATAAATTAAACTGGAAGTCTCATATAAAACATATTCATAACAAAATTTCAAGAAGTGTCTCAATCTTGAGTAAAGTAAAACACATTCTGGACCACAAATCACTCCACATTCTCTATTGTTCCCTGATTGCACCGTATTTGAATTACTGTGCTGAGGTTTGGGGCAATACTTACAAATGTTCGCTATCATCAATCTTTATATTACAAAAAGGGCCATAAGGATAATCCATAAAACTGGTTACAGAGATCATACAAATCCACTGTTCTTAAAATCAAAAATTCTAAAATTCACAGATCTGGTTCATTTTCTTACTGCACAAATTATATATAAAGCAATAAATAACCTGCTTCCTGACAATATTCTAAAAATGTTTTCTAAAAGGAACAGGGATACAATTTGAGGGGGAATTAAATTTAAAACATCCTCGTATCCGTACAACATCAAAAAGTTTTTGCATCTCTGTGTGTGGAGTGAAGCTGTGGAACAGACTAAGTAAAGATATGAAGCAATGTCCGAGCATGGCGCAGTTTAAAAAGCGGTTTAAGGATATGGTTTTACAGGGTACAGGGAAGAGGTAGAGATTTGATAGGGTGTTCTTGTCTAATATTTTCATGCGTGTGCGGGTGCACGGGTATATTGGTATGGGTATATATATATATTTGTAGGTTGTGTATCCTTGAGGTGTTAATGGGGTTATTGAAAATGTGTATATGTGCGTATGTGTATATCGTATGTGTATGGATAGATAGAAACATATATGTATATATTAAAAAAAAAAAAAAAAAAAAAATACACATGACATATAATGTAATTGCAAGGAGGTATTTCTGTAGTCTATTGATACTAGATAGTGGAAAAGGGGTGGGATTAAATAAGTTTATGCTTCTTCCTGCTCCTTTTTGAACATGAAAGTTATTTGGAGTTGTGGTTGCTCGTTTTCCTTTTGTTTTGCTTTGTTCATTTGTCTCTTTTAATTCTATTTTGTTGTACTTTTTCAACATGTTCAAAATAAAGATTCAATCAATCAATCAAAAAAAAAACAGACATCCTTCCAGAGGATTATAAGGTCATTTTAAAATTCAGCTTGGATTTCAATGGTTAAGATATTAATTGTGTCCATGATATAGTGTGACACCAATAACATCGTTTGTAGTACATTTCTGTGTTTTTAAAACAGATTAAGACTTTCTTTAAGAATCAAAAACATTATATGATATTTAAATTTTTATTTCAGACGGCAATAGTTCACTCATCACTTAAACAGCACTTTGCAGAAGTCATTGCCAGTGCCCACCTTGATGTGACTGGACCACCGAATGTGTACCATGCACCAGCATTCATTTCAAGTATTTCAAAGTACTTTCTACCACATGCTACCTTGTGGTCAGGAATGCTGCTTGGTATGTCTTGTTTTAGTCAATCAACACTTATATGTTGTTATTTATGTGCTTTATTGATTAAAAATGCTGTTTTTCTTTAGGAGACCTTGGACGGCATGGGAAAGGCTCAGCGTATGGCTTTCTCAGTAAACGGTACAATCATGTGTCGCAGTTGAAGAAGCAGGTAGAATAAGTTAATACAGTAAAAGAAACATTATGCTGAATTTGGCCAAAGTGTAAATGATGTAATTACCATTTTCAGAACTACACTGAAGACAATCGAACGCAAGGGATCATGGAAAAAAGTCACTGGGACCTGAAAAGGATTCGCTTTGAACGAAGGCGTCTCGCTAGCCTAGATGACTTTGTGCAGATATATCAGAGGAAACATGATGCTCTTCTCCGAGAATATGGCCATGTAGGCAAAAAAGGACGAAGGTGAGGTTTGAAGAGGATAATTAACATTTTGGGACAGATTTGGTGCAGTTTTTACACAACGAAAGTCATTCGCACTGCTGTTGTTGCATTTATCCAATCTGTAATGTATATTCCCATTCACATTAGAAATTGTCTGTTTTTGTGCATGCTTTAGTCTAAAATGTCTTTGGTACTGTCGTTGTGACTTTGTGTTATTAAAAAACATTTTACTGCATTACATATGGTTAGAATGACATTTCTGATGTGATAAATATAGGAGATTATTTGACTAACAACTGTAATTAAACCAAAGACAGGAAGCATGAAGCATTTTACGCTCCAATAAATTTGGGATTACAGTAAATGTCCTTGACGGTTTGCATGTTCGTAATCTTTTGTACATGAAGATCAGATCTAAAAAGTATTGTTAATTATTTCAAAAGTATACTTTTCAGTCTTACCGAGTGGAGACCGAGAAGTGGAAGAAAAACAGTAGAAAAGGAAAAGGCTTCTATGTAACTGCTCTGATGGGAAAACGAGTCAAACAGGTAAGGTATCATCATTTTTTCTTTCATCTATGTCACTAAAACATTTTCTATTTGAAAGCTTGTGTGTTGTAATCAAATTTAAATGTATACTTTGCTTTTTTTACAATTGTTCAATTAGGCATGTAAAAAATCCTGTAATCTTACTGTAATTCTCTTTATGCTCCTGTGATTTAATTCATTTTATGTTTATGAAAGTAAATAACGATGTTAACTATACATAACTGTACAGTAATTATAACTCATCTATGTGTTAAAACTGTGTTGTATACATCAGATAACCATGTTATGTGCCATAATACATTTTAAATTAAAAACATCATTAGTCTTTCACAGCTTTTAGGAAAACTTATGAAAATCATGATATTGTACACTCCACACATGGCAACAGCTGCCCATAAAATACTTGATGTTAGTGAAATAATGAGCATTATTGTTAGTTATTGCTGTTGTAGAAGACCATTTATATCACTTAACATTTTGTTCTGTAAATGCAGTAACATATAAACACAGACTGTATATTGTCTAAACCTATGTATGTATTATAGATGGAGAATAATTTAAGTTCTGCTAAAGACAAACATGTTCATGTGTGTTCTGTAAGTATTCTGTGTTCTTCCATGTAAAGTTGTAATTTTATTATTTTTATAAGGATCATCAAGAAGAACCACCACACTCAGATGTGCCCACAGAGCCGACTGAAGCTGTCACTACACAGGTTTGATTATATGTATCTATATATATACATACATATATATATATATATATATATATATATATATATATATATATATGTATATATATATATATATATATATATTTTTTTTAATTGTATTAAACAAACTATTCTTATAATTAATGATTTTAGTTTGTTATTTTTTTATGTATAAACACAAACCCTTAATTATCATTTTAAAGAGGTTGCTAGTAAATATTTATTAAGGGAACCTTCTAAAAGAAAAACAAGCTTTCTTTTTATTTAAATACTTTGAAAGTAGTTCTCCTGGATGCTCCTCGAAGAAGCCTTGAGAAC
Organism: Oreochromis aureus; assembly: GCF_013358895.1. Lineage (NCBI taxonomy): Eukaryota > Metazoa > Chordata > Actinopteri > Cichliformes > Cichlidae > Oreochromis > Oreochromis aureus. The sequence goes on from NC_052944.1 coordinate 781,080, forward strand.
AACACCACCAATGGCCAAATTACATCCCTGAACAGTGACAATATATTTTGTTTTTAATCATTGGCTGTAGATATTAATATTGTATCTCTGTACTCATATTCTCATAACCTACAGATGATGATATGAATGAAAAAATGTAATTTTACGATTCATCACCTATTAAAAACTGTGGCCACTGATGTTTTTAATTTTGCATATCACAGTCAGTGAGTCATATTTGGCTTCATTGATTATTACTTCTTGGCAGTCGTTCCTATTTTTGATCCGATAATCTTGAAGGCCAGCCATAATACTGGTTCATATCAGGACTTATGTTCGTAGGTTCCTTTGTTCTTAGAGCAACTAAAAAGTTCGAGTTAATTGGGTCGTCAAGAAGTCACTTCATTTCCTCAGAATAATGTCAGTCGGTAGTATTCGAGTAAAAATGAGTGAAAAAGTCCGGTCATGAAAGGCATTTAAACTGTTGGAGTGATTGCTCAATACTGTTTAAAAAAAAGACATTTTAATATCTATCGATCGATAGATAGATAGATATACATAGAGAGAGAGAGATAAATATGTGAGTGTGTGTGTTTTTAAATTTTAATGTTATTATGTGAGAACAATGAAAATGTGGATCTAATAGCACTAGTTCATGCTTTCTAATACAGCAGCTAATACAAAGAAGAGATGGCTGGCATCTGTAGTAGTTTTGCCTAATCTAATTTTAAACACATTGTTGTTGAGCTATGCTGGACCTTGAATAATATGTATATTACAATCACTGTATTTATCTTTCTTACATTTTTTATAATGTTATGAATTCTATATTTATTTTGTTATTTAAAGATTTTTATTTACAATAAATCTTGTGGACAAGGAGGAAAAAAATGCAAAGAACTGTTGAGGGACCCATTTCCAAACAGTGAAGGAGGAGGAAATCAGAATGAGGATCCAACTCCAACTTCCATAAGTCAGCTGATCATTGTTTTTGTCATATTAATGTTTGAATTATGGTCATTTAGTTTTGATTGATATCAATAGGAAAATATGGAATGCAAGGCAAAAATGACACTTTAAAACAGTGAATTATAATATACTAGCACACCACACATATTAAACAATATTTAAATGGTAAAGTGTTTTCATTTATTATAGAGCACAGAAGATATAGAAGGATGCGATGTGCGAAACACCTCCAGAAAAGTCCAGGAGGAGGAAAAGGGCAACACGTTGGATAAATTACAGGTAAATCAATGTGTATTCTACTGTCTTTAACTTCAATGAAATCAAACAGTCATAACATCATGATCACTAGAGTTGCTGCTGTCATTCAGACACAGTTCAGAAACATGCAGAGGATCACATGAGAAGAACATGTGAATTTTTATGTTTGAACTTTTTGTGCCAAACTCAGGCTTCTGTATTCTGTTCTGCTGAAAACTGTTTCTGTTCCCTTTAAACTATTCATCCTTTTAATAGCTTTTCCAAGCTAATTAATTATTGATCGTGGTAGGTTACACTGATGTCAAATTGAGTTATTAGTATTCACACATTAAATTTGAAAGTAACAAACTTGTGCACATAAAACAACTTTTCCATAAATACTTCACTTGTCCTATCAATGTATTAGGTTTCTATAATGGTATAACACAGAGTCATTTATATGTCTTGATGAACTGTCAATCATCCTTTTTATGTCAGTCTGAAAAACTTGACTCTGTTCATCTGGACGTTTTCAGTGGGAGAAACGTTTCGTCATCATCCAGGTGACTTCTTCAGTCTCAGCTGACTGCAGGTTTCCCCCAAATTATAAAGAGTACATTATCATCATCACTGAAACCAGCCAACTGAAGTAATGATGGGTTGTGGGGTGAATTGCTTCATCATAATTATGCAAATATGAGCATTGATGAAGAACGAGTCATCAAAGACCACTAATAAATGCCCATGAGTCAGTATGCAAATGTACGTTTTGTAAGATGCGGGAAATCTGGAGTTATTTGTCTACTTTTTTGACAAAAGAATTTCTTACTCTTGTGCCACAAATACAAATACACTGTTTATTTTGCCCATAGGTCACTGCACTGTGGAAAAGACAGGAAACTGTTGTTGCTGTGATTCCATCACAAATAAAAGGGAACAACTTTATAGTTCACCACAGCTGAAATCACTGGAACCTCATCGATGGTTAACAGGCGAGGTACCTGGAAAAGACTACAAAATAAATGAAGCTGTATTTTAATTACTGTGTTACAGTAATCCTTTCAAACCCCAAATTTAATTTCCTGCTGTTTGTTTTGCTTTATTGCTATTCATAGAGCAAAAACATCACTGATCCTAATGCTGTTCCCATATCAACAACACATTTTATCATCCACGTTAGACAGATGCAATGTTTTTATAGACACAGCTATTGTTCATACATGCTTTAGTCTTAAATGGATTTGTTACTGTGCTGATGCACTTGAATCTTAAAGGTTTTATACTGTTGTCAGTCACAACTCCAGATCGCTAACTTTCATGCGTAATGACCAGCATTGCTTTAATTTTTTTTTTAAAAAATAGCCGTAAAAAGTTAAAAAATATTTATCAAAGATTTAAAAAAAAAAGTGAAATTGTCAAAGACGAACTTTCAGTCTTGAGTCACATTTTGTATCCAAATTTTCCATGAAAACACAACTCAAGGATTTAAGAATGTTCTGTGATGGTAACTGTGGAAGTTATTATGTGTGCCTATGCCAAGAGGCACACATATTACTATTCCTCGGATTTATTGTGTGGATGCCTCAAGGCATCCACACTATTGTTTTCCTGTTTCTCTTTATTCTTTATCTTTATTGTGTGGATGCCTTCAAAGGCATCCACACTATTGAGTTCCTGTTTCTCTTTATTGTGTGGATGCTGGAAGCATCCACACTATTGAGTTCCTGTTTCTCTTTATTCTTTATTGTGTGGATGCCCTAAAAGGGCTTCCACACTATTGAGTTCCTGTTTCTCTTTATTGTGTGGATGCCCTAAAAGGGCTTCCACACTATTGAGTTCCTGTTTCTCTTTCTTCTTTATTATACTTTATTCTGGTTGCTTCCGTACGTTTTTTGCCGCTTAACTACTCCCTCAGTTTTCAGCCGATTTTCTCCGTTCAAACTCTAAACTGTTCTGCTCTTTCTGCTGACGTAGGCTATGACTTTTGGTGTTTATTACTATTATACTTTTTTAAATATTACACTTTTTATGCTTTTTTTTGTCCCATTGAAATGAATGGAAATCTTCAGAACTTCTGCTAAAACTTGCTTCTTTTTGAAACTTAACTACTTCCTCATACTTTCACCTAGAAACCCCATTCAAACTTTAAAATGTTCTCAGATTATTGGGCTATTCCTGTATGATTCAGCTTTTTCAGATCTTCTACCATTTTAATTTTATACCTCTTTAAGTTTTCAGTTGCAAAATTGTGATTTTTCAGAAAATACATGCGTTGTTATGGTTGCTATGCAATTAACTCAGAGTGTGCACTTGTCCTTTCTGAATTTTCTTTTCATGTCTGAACAACTTCTTGCTACTCGCTCAACTTCCACTCAACCTTCACAAATTATACATCAAAACGTAGGTATTTTTGCTGGCTTTCAGAAAATGTCACTATCATTCCTGTGGGACTTATAGATTTTTTGCAAATCTCCTCAGAGTAACATAAAGTCTCAAAATTCTCCATAGTAACTCAATGTAGAGTTTCTTCAAAATCAGCGCTGGAATTCTCTAATGAGAGGCATTTTCAAATCGTCATATCTCCTTAACGAAACAAAGTTGAGACATGAGCCTTGTGCAAATATATCTTCAGACACTCCTGATGCTCACAATTCAAGAAGTTTTTTCTCACCTATTTCCGTTCTGAGATGAGTTACACTTGTTTGAGGGTAGGAAATTCGTCATTCGCTCAGATCTGTTCAGATTTCAAACTCTGGAAATGAACCACTTTTTTCTCTCGTCATATCTTTTTGATGGATTTCCACAGAGACCTGAAAATTTCCATGACTGTTCACCAAAGCCTGCTGTTTCTTACGGTGAAAGAATTATTTTGATGCTCCATATAGATTTAGAGTTACAAAACGTTGTTTGAGGGCAAGTCAAGGCAGTTTTGCTTTACCTCTACTGAGTTACAGTGTATTACAAGTCAGATATCTTCAATAATTTATATTTTATCGCTGAATTAAGAAGACCTGCAGATTCCCCCATCTCTTCTGAACAAAACGGTGTCAGAATGAGCATTCTAGCCCCTACGGTTAGGAAATTATGGCCATTTGTTCGAGGGGAGTCCTGAATGTGAGAAATACACTGAAGAACACTCATACTTCTCTCTGTGTCTGTGTGTGTAAGGGCTGATTACGCAGGTGCAGCCAATTTAACTGACCTAGATATACCAAGCCTAGACTCTTAACAGCCACTGTTCCCTTTAGGCTCTGTGTATGTGCGTGTGTATCAGTATTTCTCCTATGTTAAAGTATTACTCCTCCATAATAGTATTTCTGCTAAATCAAAGTACTTCTACTACATCTTAGTACGTCTGCTCAATCATAGTAATTCTAGGTAATCATAGTATTTGTGCCAAATCATGGTATTTGTGCCAAATCATGGTTTTTGTGTCAAATCATGACATTTCTGATATGTTATAGTATTACTAGTAGGTGGAGGTATTTCTGTTATGTTATAGTATATGTGCTGAATATAGTATATCTGCCAAATCATAGTATTTATCCAAAGTCATAGTATTTATGCAAAATTGCAGTATTTCTGCTAAAAAGCAGAAATAGTACCTTTTAGCAGAAATTTCTGTCAAAAGATATTATTTATGTTAAAACATAGTATTTCTGCTAAATCATAGTATTTGTGCCAAATCATAGTATTTGTACTAAGTCATAGTACTTGTGCCAAATCATAGTATTTGTACCCAGTCATAGTATTTCTGCCGTATCATCGTATTTGTGCCAAATCATGGTATTTTTTTGCCAAATCATGGTATTTGTGCCAAATCATGTTATTTGTGCCCAATTAAAACTTCTGTTATGTTATAGTGTTACTACTAAGTCGTAGAATTTCTTTTATGTTATAGTGTATCTGCTGATCATTGTATATGTGCCAAATCACAGTATTTGTGCCCAAACATAGTATTTCTACCAAATTGTAGTATTCCTTCAATATTATAGTATTATTGCAATTTCATAGTATTTGAGCGAAATCGTAGTATTTGTGCAAAAACATACTATGTCTGCAAAATCACATTATAACTGCTATGTTATAGTATTAGTACTAAGGCATAGTATTTCTACCAAATCGTAGTATTCCTTCAAAATCATAGTATTACTGCAATTTCATAGTATTTGTGCGAAATCGTAATATTCGTGCAAAAACATACTATATCTGCAAAATCACATTATAACTGTTATGTTATAGTATTAGTATTAAGGCATAGTATTTCTACCAAATCATAGTATTTCTTCAAAATCATAGTATTACTGCAATTTCATAGTATTTGAGCGAAATCGTAGTATTCGTGCAAAAACATACTATGTCTGCAAAATCACATTATAACTGCTATGTTATAGTATTAGTACTAAGGCATAGTATTTCTACCAAATCGTAGTATTCCTTCAAAATCATAGTATTACTGCAATTTCATAGTATTTGTGCGAAATCGTAATATTCGTGCAAAAACATACTATATCTGCAAAATCACATTATAACTGTTATGTTATAGTATCAGTATTAAGGCATAGTATTTCTACCAAATCATAGTATTTCTTCAAAATCATAGTATTACTGCAATTTCATAGTATTTGAGCGAAATCGTAGTATTCGTGCAAAAACATACTATGTCTGCAGAAATCAAATCATATCTGCTATGTTATAGTATTACTACTTAGGCATAGTATTTCTACCAAATCATAGTATTCCTTCAAAATCATAGTATTACTGCAATTTCATAGTATTTGAGCGAAATCATACTATTCGTGCAAAAACATACTGTGTCTGCAGAAATCACATTATATCTGCTATGTTATAGTATTACTACTTAGGCATAGTATTTCTACCAAATCATAGTATTCCTTCAAAATCATAGTATTACTGCAATTTCATAGTATTTGAGCGAAATCATAGTATTCGTGCAAAAACATACTATGTCTGCAGAAATCAAATCATATCTGCTATGTTATAGTATTACTACTTAGGCATAGTATTTCTACCAAATCATAGTATTCCTTCAAAATCATAGTATTACTGCAATTTCATAGTATTTGAGCGAAATCATACTATTCGTGCAAAAACATACTGTGTCTGCAGAAATCACATTATATCTGCTATGTTATAGTATTACTACTTAGGCATAGTATTTCTACCAAATCATAGTATTCCTTCAAAATCATAGTATTACTGCAATTTCATAGTATTTGAGCAAAATCGTAGTATTCGTGCAAAAACATACTATGTCTGCAAAATCACATTATAACTGCTATGTTATAGTATTACTACTAAGGCATAGTATTTCTACCAAATCATAGTATTCCTTCAAAATCATAGTATTACTGCAATTTCATAGTATTTGAGCAAAATCGTAGTATTTGTGGAAAGACACACTATGTCTGCAAAATCACGGTATATATTTTATGTTACATTATTACTACTAAGGCATAGGATTTCTACCAAATCATAGTATTCCTTCTAAATCATAGTATTACTGCAATTTCATAGTATTTGAGCAAAATTGTAGTATTTGTGCAAAAACATAATATGTCTGCAAAATCACAGTATATCTGTTATGTTGTAGTATTACTACTAAGGCATAGTATTTCTACCAAATCATAGTATTCCTTCAAAATCATAGTATTACTGCAATTTCATAGTATTTGAGCGAAATCGTAGTATTTGTACTAAATCATGGTACTTGTGCCAAATCATAGTATTTTTTGCAAATCATATTATTTGAACCAAAACACTGTATTTGGACGAAGTCATAGTATTTCTTCTAAATCATAGTATTTCACCCAAATCTCAGTAGTTGTGCTAAATTGTGTGTAAGTGCTGATTACAGCAGGTGCAGCCAATTTAGCTGACCTAGATATACCAAGCCCAGACTCTTAACAGCCCTGTGCTCTCTGTGTATGTGTGTGTGTATATCAATATTTCTCCCATGTTAAAGTATTACTCCTCCATAATAGTATTTCTGCTAAATCAATGTACTTCTACTACATCTTAGTACTTCTGCTCAATCATAGTATTTCTGCTAAATCATGGTATTTTTGAAAAATCATGGTATTTGTGCCAAATCATGGTTTGGGGGCAGAACCATATTATTTAAGACACAGTATTTCTGCCAATTCAAGGAGGCTGACTGTTACTAAGTGCATCAGTGTACATAGGTCATCTGTTGTGTTGGAGTGCCCTCTTGTGGCGCCTTTTGGGTAGTGCCTTAGTAAACGTGAACACTGCAAATAAGTGGTATCAGACTGGTTTGTAGTGGAGGAATTTGTTGCCAGTTTCTTTCATCTTTAATCCGTATTCATGTTGTAATGTAGTAACTTTTGTAGCACAAATACCACAATATGGCAGAAATACTATGTTTTGGCACAAATACTTTGATTTGGTATACTTTAGCTTCTTCACCCTTTTTCAGCAAAGTTTTCATTTTTTTCACCCCTTTTCAAAACAAATTCCAGGTTTTTTCTGCTGTTTTCAGAAAAAAACTCTTTTCAGCAGAAATTCTGCTCATTCACCTCTTTTCAGCGCAAAGTTCTGCTTCTTTCCATCTTTTCTACAGAGATTCTGCTCATTCACCTCTTTTCAGCGCAAAGTTCTGCTTCTTTCCATCTTTTCTACAGAAATTCTGCTCATTCATCTCTTTTCAGCAGAATTTTCACCTCTTTTCAGCCCAAATTCTACTTATTCACCTCTTCTGCAAAAATTTCAGCCTTTTCACCTCTTATCAGCACAAATCTCAGCTGTTTTCAGAAAAAAAAACTCTTTTCAGCAGAAACTCTGCTGATTCACCTCTTTTTAGCGCAACTTTCTGCTTCTTTGCCTCTTTTCTGCAGAAATTCTGCTGATTCACCTCTTTTCTGCAAATTTTCAGCCTTTTCACCTCTTATCAGCACAATTCTCAGCAGCTTCTGCTCATTTCAGCAGAATTGTCAGTCTGTCCACCTCTTCTTTGTGTAAATGAGTTTGGGCCAGTGAGATGAGTAGCTGCTCTGCGTCTGGTAGGGCCAGGTTCGAATCCTACTCAGGGTGAATTTTTTTTTTTTTTCACCACCATACAATTTTTTGCAACTTTTCAGCTTTTTCAGCTTTTTCAGCAGGCAACTTCAGCATAAAGGCATCCACACAGCATTTTCGCAGGAAATGCAAACTTTTTCTAGTTCTTTATTATTCTAGTTGCTTCCGTACACTTTTTGGCACTTAACTACTCCCTCAGTTTTCAGCCGATTTTCTCAGTTAAAACTCTAAACTGTTCTGCTCTTTCTGCTAATGTGTGCTATGACTTTTGGTGTTTATTACTATTATACTTTTTAAAATATTACACTTTTTTCCTTTAATTTGTCCCATTGAAATGAATGGGAAACTTCCACAATTCTGCTAAAACTTGCTTGGTTTTGAAACTTAACTGCTTCCTCATACTTTCACCTAGAAACTCCATTCAAACTTTAAAATGTTCTCAAAGTATTGGGCTATTCCTGTCTGAATCAGCTTTTTCAGACCTTCTACCGTTTTAATCTTATCTCTCTTTAAGTTTTCAGTTGCAAAATTGTGATTTTTCAGAAAATACATGCGTTGCTATGGTTGCTATGCAATTAACTCAGAGTGTGTGCTGGTCTGTTCTGAATTTTCTCTTCATGTCCGAACAACTTCTTGCTACTCGCTCAATTTCCACTCAACCCCCACAAATTATACATCAAAACATAGGTATTTTTGCTGGCTTTCAGACAATGTCACTATCTTTATTGTGAGATTTACCATATTTTCGCAATTTGCCTCAAAGTGACACAAGGTGTGACAAGTCCCCATTCAAAGTCTATGTGGAGGTTTTGAAATTCAGAGCTGAAATTCTGTAACAGGAGGCATTTGCAAATCGCCATATCTAATTAACAAAGCAAAGTTAGGACATGAGGCTTGTGCCAATATATCTTCAGACACTGCTGACACTCACAGTGGAAGCAGTTTTTACAATTATCTTACCGTTGAGCAATGAATTACGTTTGTTTGAGGGGTGGAAATCTGTCCTTCTCTCAGTCTTCAAACTCTGGAAATGAAGCCGTTTCTTCTCTCGTCATATCTCCGCGACGGAGGTACAAAGAGCTATGAAAATCGCAGTCAAAATACACCAAAGTCCGCTGATTCACCCAGTACAAGAATTATGCTGCTAGCCCTCCTAGTTTTTGAGTTACACGACGTTTTGTAACTCCAAAAAACGGCGCTTTTCGCCGCTCACCGCGATCTATTTTCTGACTGCTCATGTCTATGTTTTTCAGCCGCCCGCCCCCTTTCCAGGTGGCGCAATCAGTAATGACACGGCTCTGCACCTCAAAGGTCGTGGGTTCAAGCCCACCTTGCTTCAAAATTTGTTTTTTCACTACAAATTTATACACTATCACAGACCTGTCATTTATATTGATCATTTATTATAATTCTGCAAAGTTTTATCATTTTAGCAGCTTTTCTAATATGGACCGAAATACATACAAGTACCCAGCCTAATGAAGCAGACAGAGGCAGTAGCTCTGATTGGTGAATTTGAGCAGAATCAGGTTGTTCTTTCATTTCATTTCTTTATTTATTTCACACATGGTTCATCGTGTTTCTTTTTCTACATACAGAACCTTCTGCCTCTTTTCAGCAGAAATTCTGCCTCTTTTCAGCAGAAATTCTGCTCATTCACCTCTTTTCAGCGCAACGTTCTGCTTCTTTGCCTCTTTTCTGCAGAAATTCTGCTGATTCATCTCTTTTCTGCAAAGATTTTCAGCCTTTTCACCTTTTTCAATGCTTTCATCTTTTTCAAATCATAGAGTTAAAATCAAAATATAGTATTTGTACCAAAGCATTGTATTTGTACAAAGTACAGTATTTCTGCCAAATCATAGAATTACTGCAATTTCATAGTATTTTGAGGAATCCCTTTTGTTATAGTATTACTTCTAAGTCATAGTATTTCTGCTTTGTCATAATATTTGTACTGAAACATAGTATTTCTGCCAAATCATAGTATTACTGCTATTTCATAGTATTTGAGTGAAATTACAGTGTTTCTGCAAAAACATTGCATTTCTGCTACTGTATTTCCGCTGTATTACGTAGTGGCAAAGTAGGAGGCTGTCTGTTACTAAGTGCATCAGTGTACATAGGTCATCTCTTGTGTTGGAGTGCCCTCTTGTGGCGCCTTTTGGGTAGCGCCTTAGTAAACGTGAACACTGCAAATAAGTGGTATCAGACTGGTTTGTAGTGGAGGAATTTGTTGCCAGTTTGTTTCATCTTTAATCCGTATTCATGTTGTAATGTAGTAGTACCACAATACGGCAGAAACACTATGTTTTTGCACAAATACTTTGATTTGGTATACTTTAGCTTCTTTAGCCCTTTTCAGCAAAATTTTCATTTTTATCACCCCTTTTCAGCACAAATTCCAGCTTTTTTGGCTGTTTTCAGAAAAAAAAACTCTTTTCAGCAGAAACTCTGCTCATTCACCTCTTTTCAGCACAACATTCTGCTTCTTTGCCTCTTTTCTGCAGAAATTCTGCTGATTCACCTCTTTTCTGCAAAATTTTCAGCCTTTTCACCTCTTATCAGCACAATTGTTAACGCTCCATGGAAGAAACAAGTACACAGCCTGATGAAGCAGACAGAGGCAGTACCTCTGATTGGTGAATTTGAGCAGAACCAGGTTGTTCTTTCATTTCATTTCTTTATTTATTTCACACAGGGTTCATCGTGTTTCTTTTTCTACATACAGAACCTTCTGCCTCTTTTCAGCAGAAATTCTGCTCATTCAACTCTTTTCAGCGCAACGTTCTGCTTCTTTGCCTCTTTTCTGCAGAAATTCTGCTGATTCATCTCTTTTCTGCAAAGATTTTCAGCCTTTTCACCTTTTTCAATGCTTTCATCTTTTTCAAATCATAGAGTTAAAATCAAAATATAGTATTTTACCAAAGCATTGTATTTGTACGAAGTACAGTATTTCTGCCAAATCATAGAATTACTGCAATTTCATAGTATTTTGAGGAATCCCTTTTGTTATAGTATTACTTCTAAGTCATAGTATTTCTGCTTTGTCATAGTATTTGTACTGAAACATAGTATTTCTGCCAAGTCATAGTATTACTGCTATTTCATAGTATTTGAGTGAAATTACAGTGTTTCTGAAAAAACATTGTATTTCTGCTACTGTATTTCCGCTGTATTACGTGGCGCCTTTTGGGTAGTGCTTTACTAAATGTGAAAATGTGAACACTGCAAAGAAGTGGTATCAGACTGGTTTGTAGTGGAGGAATTTGTTGCCAGTTTCTTTCATCTTTAATCCGTATTCATGTTTTAATGTAATAACTTTTGTGGCACAATTACCACAATATGGCAGAAATACTATGTTTTGGCACAAATACTTTGATTTGGTAAACTTTAGCTTCCTCACCACTTTTTAGCAAAATTTTCATTTTTTTCACCCCTTTTCAGCACAAATTCCAGGTTGTTTTGGCTGTTTTCAGAAAAAAAAAATTCTTTTCAGCAGAAACTCTGCTGATTCACCTCTTTTCTACAAAATTGTCAGACTTTTCACCTCTCATCAGCACAATTCTCAGCAGCTTCTGCTAATTTCAGCAGCATTATCAGTCTCTCCACCTTTTCTTTGTGTAAATGTGTTTGGCTCAGTGAGATGAGTAGCTGCCTTTGGACTAGGAGGGCCAGGTTCAAATCCTGCTTAGGGTGACTTTTTTTTTTCCACCACCATGCAACTTTTTGGAACTTTTCAGCTTTTCAGCAGACAGCTTCAGCGTTAAGGCATCCACACAGCATTTTCGCAGGAAATGCAAATTTTCTAGTCTTTACTTTATTCTGGTTGCTTCCAGTTTTTTCGGCACTTAACTACTCCCTCAGTTTTCAGCCGATTTTCACAGTTCAAACTCTAAACTGTTCTGCTCTTTCTGCTAATTCCTGCTATGACTTTTGGTGTTTATTACTATTATACTTTTTAAAATATTACACTTTTTTCCTTTAATTTGTCCCATTGAAATGAATGGAAAACTTCCACAATTCTGCTAAAACTTGCTTGGTTTTGAAACATAACTGCTTCCTCATACTTTCACCTAGAAACTCCATTCAAACTTTAAAATGTTCTCAGATTATTGGGCTATTCCTGTGTGATTCAGCTTTTCCAGATCTTCTACCGTTTTAATTTTAGACCTCTTTAAGTTTTCAGTTGCAAAATTGTGATTTTTCAGAAAATACATGCGTTGCTATGGTTGCTATGCAATTAACTCAGAGTGTGTGCTGGTCTGTTCTGAATTTTCTCTTCATGTCCGAACAACTTCTTGCTACTCGCTCAATGTCCACTCAACCCCCACAAATTATACATCAAAACGTAGATATTTTTGCTGGCTTTCAGACAATGTCACTATCTTAATTGTGAGATTTACCGTTTTTTCGCAATTTGCCTCGAAGCGACACATAGTCTGGTTACTTCCCATTCAAAGTGTATGGGGAGGTTTTGAAATTCAGAGCTGAAATTCTCTAATGAGAGGGATTTTCAAATCGTCACATCTCTTTAACAAAACAAAGTTAGGACATGAGGCTTGTGCCAATATATCTTCAGACACTCCTGACACTCACAGTGGAAGCAGTTTTTACATTCATCTTACCGTTGAGCCATAAATTACGTTTGTTTGAGGGGTGGAAATCTGTCCTCCTCTCAGTTCTCACACTCTGAAAATGAAGCCGTTTCTTCTCTCGTCATATCTCCGCGACGGAGGTACAAAGAGCTATGAAAATCGCAGTCAAAATACACCAAAGTCCGCTGATTCACCCAGTACAAGAATTATTCTGCTAGCCCTCCTAGTTTTTGAGTTACACGACGTTTTGTAACTCCAAAAAACGGCGCTTTTCGCCGCTCACCGCGATCTATTTTCTGACTCCCCAAATGTCTGTCTTTCAGCTGCCCGCCCCCTTGCCAGGTGGCGCAATCAGTAATGACACGGCTCTGCACCTCAAAGGTCGTGGGTTCAATCCCCCCTTGTTTCAACATTATTTTTTCATTACAAATTTGAACACTATCACAGACCTGTAATTTATATTGATCATTTATTACAATTCTGCAAAGTTTTATCATTTTAGCAGCTTTTCTAACATGGACCGAAATACATACAAGTACCCAGCCTAATGAAGCAGACAGAGGCAGTAGCTCTGATTGGTGAATTTGAGCAGAATCAGGTTGTTCTTTCATTTCATTTCTTTATTTATTTCACACATGGTTCATTGTGTTTCTTTTTCTACATACAGAACCTTCTGCCTCTTTTCAGCAGAAATTCTGCTCATTCACCTCTTTCAGTGCAACGTTCTGCTTCTTTGCGTCTTTTCTGCAGAAATTCTGCTGATTCATCTCTTTTCTGCAAAATTTTCAGCCTTTTCACCTTTTTCAATGCTTTCATCTTTTTCAAATCATAGAGTTCAAATCAAAATATAGTATTTTTACCAAAGCATTGTATTTGTAATGGCACAGTATTTCTGCCAAATCATAGAATTACTGCAATTTCATAGTATTTTGAGGAATCCCTTTTGTTATAGTATTACTTCTAAGTCATAGTATTTCTGCCAAATCATAGTATTACTGCTATTTCATAGTATTTGAGTGAAATTACAGTGCTTCTGCAATAACATTGTATTTCTGCTACTGTATTTCCGCTGTATTACGTAGTGGCAAAGTAGGAGGCTGACTGTTACTAAGTGCATCAGTGTACATAGGTCATCTCTTGTGTTGGAGTGCCCTCTTGTGGTGCCTTTTGGGTAGTGCCTTAGTAAACGTGAACACTGCACAGTGGTATCAGACTGGTTTGTAGTGAAGGAATTTGTTGCCAGTTTCTTTCATCTTTAATCCGTATTCATGTTGTAATGTAGTAACTTTTGTTGCACAAATACCACAATATGGCAGAAATACTATGTTTTTGCACAAATACTTTGATTTGGTATACTTTAGCTTCTTCACCCTTTTTCAGCAAAGTTTTCATTTTTTTCACCCCTTTTCAGCACAAATTCCAGGTTTTTTGGCTGTTTTCAGAAAAAAAAACTCTTTTCAGCAGAAGCTCTGCTGATTCACCTCTTTTTAGCGCAACTTTCTGCTTCTTTGCCTCTTTTCTGCAGAAATTCTGCTGATTCAGCTCTTTTCTTCAAAATTTTCAGCCTTTTCACCTCTTATCAGCACAATTCTCAGCAGCTTCTGCTCATTTCAGCAGAATTGTCACTCTGTCCACCTCTTCTTTGTGTAAATGAGTTTGGGTCAGTGAGATGAGTACCTGCTCTGAGTCTGGTAGGGCCTGGTTCAAATCCTACTCAGGGTGCATTTTCTTTTTTTTCACCACCATACAACCTTTTGCAACTTTTCATCGTTTTCAGCTTTTCAGCAGACAGCTTCAGCGTTCCAGCATCCACACAGCATTTTCGCAGGAAATGCAAATTTTTCTAGTTAGTGTGAATGCTTGTAAAAGCATTCACAGTATTGTTCTTCTAATCTTTATTATTATTATTATTATTATTATATTTTATTATATATTCCGTACGTTTTTTGTAGTCTATCTCCTTCAAAACCGTTCAACTTAGAAAAACCATTCAAACACCGTTAGATTCCTCTTCTTTTGGACATGACTGCTTCTATTTTTCTTATTTTTAACATTTATATTTTTAATTTTATTCAACTTTTTTCAACAAAAATTTCCCATGTATTTCAGTGGAGAGACCCTTCAAATTCTCATTCAACTCACTCCTCTTCAAACTGTATCTACTTCCACATACATTGACGTAGAGCCACCATTCAAACTTTAAAACGAAGACAAGATATTCAACTATTCAACTTGTATTTATCTTTTCAATATCTTTTATACTTTTTCTTCAGTTCCAGTTTAAGTTTCATGATGTTTTTTCAGCCGTTTCAGAGTTTATAATGGGTGTGTATGGGACGGAATGTTGGGGCCAGAGTGAGACAGCTCAACTGCTACAGTGAGAGAAGCAAAAAAATTAATCTTAAAATCTTTTTTAAAACTGCTGCTGTGTCCACAGCGTTTGCTCTACAGGTGTGATTTTACCCTCAAAACGTAGCCATCGCTTTCCTCTTTCATCCAATGTGTTTACTATTGTACTAGGTGTTATGGTTCTTTCATAAATGTCACCAATGTGCAGCCTACTCCCTCCAACTGCTCCATAGACTCCAATGTTAAAATGGCTCAGAAGGTTCGTTTGAAAATCAGAAGAGCATGGTGTCTTTCCACTGTCACCACGTCCATATAATAAACTCCACCGCCATGAAAACCGAGAATTAGGTAGACTAGACGTTGCCGTCGCTCACGGTGAAAGAATTTTGTCAATACGACTTGTACTTTTCATTTGGGAACGATTTGTTTCGGCCTGACTTTTCTGTTCATTTTAAGCAGCAAAAGTGAGGTGCATGTCTGTGTGTGTGTATGGAGCCATTGGGTGCAGTCACTATAGCAACCAGGCTCACACCTGCCTGCCTAACGAGCTGTCTCTCACTGTGCCAAGATTCATCTTAAACACTTTCAACTGCTGCTGTGTCCACAGTGTTTGCTCTACAGCCATCATTTTACCCTCAAAATGTCACCATCGTTGTTCTCTTTCCAACACTGTGTCTTTCAAAGCTCAGACATTTAAATTTTTTAAACTGTGTGGATCCAAGCGGAGGGATCACATTTTAGTCATTCAGTGATTCAAAGAATATGAACTTTTAATATTCATTCAGATGTTTTCTGACTTTGAATCTTAGGTTTTTCTAATTTACATTTAAAACATTTTCAGCTATTTTCCAACTTCTTCTGTGTAAAAATCAGCTTTCAAAGGTTCTGCACTTTTGTTTTCAGGTTAAAAATTCTGTTTTTTCCAGCTCATTCAAAATTTTTAGGTTAATTGTGTGGATGCCTCAAGGCATCCACACTATTGAGTTCCTGTTTCTCTTTATTGTGTGGATGCCCTCAAAGGGCTTCCACACTATTGTTTTCCTGTTTCTCTTTATTCTTTATTCCACCTTATTCCAGTTGCTTCCGTACACTTTTTGGCACTTAACTACTGCCACAGTTTTTGTGCTATTTTCACCGTTCAAATCTTAAAAAATTCCGCTCTTTCTGCTAATGCCGGCTATGACTTTTGGTGCTCATAACTTCTATACTTTTTGAGATATTTAATTTTTTTTGCAATATTTTTTGCCCATTTCTGCCATATTATCAGTGGCCTCACTGATTTTCCTTGCCGAGTTGACCTGTGTTTTAGCTCAGTGAGATGAGCATCCGTTCTCAGACTGGGAGGCCCGGGTTCAAATCCCGCTTATGGCAACATTTCTTTCAGTTCACACTTAAACTTTTTTAACACTTTTCAACACAAATTTCAGCTTTTTCACCCCTTTTCAGCAAGATTTTCAGTTTTTTCACCACTTTTCAGCACAAATCCCACCTTTTTCACCCCTTTTCAGCAAAAACCTCTTTTCAGCAGAATTCTGCTCATTCACCTCTTTTCAGCAGAAGTTCTGCTGATTGAACTCTTTTCAGCAGAATTTTCACTTCTTTTCAGCCCAAATTCTGCTTATTCATCTCTTCTGCAAAATTTTCAGCCTTTTCACCTCTTATTAGCACAAATCTCAGCTGTTTTCAGAAAAAACCTCTTTTGAGCAGAAATTCTGCTGATTCATCTCTTTTCAGCGCAACGTTCTGCTTCTTTACCTCTTTTCAGCAAAAATTCTGCTGATTCAGCTCTTTTCTGCAAAATTTTCAGCCTTTTCACCTCTTATCAGCACATTTCTCAGCAGCTTCTGCTCATTTCACCAGAATGGTCAGTCTGTCCACCTCCTCTTTGTGAGAATAAGTTTGGCTCAGTGAGTTAAGTAGCTGCCTTAAGAGCAGAGGACCCAGGTTCGAATCCTGCTCAGGGTGAAAAAATTTTTTTCACCACCATACAACTTTTTGCAACTTTTCAGCTTTTTCAGCTTTTTCAGCAGACAGCTTCAGCGTTAAGGCATCCACACAGCATTTTCGCAGGAAATGCAAATTTTTCTAGTTCTTTATTATTCTGGTTGCTTCCGTACGTTTTTCGGCACTTAACTACTCCCTCAGTTTTCAGCCGATTTTCTCAGTTCAAACTCTAAACTGTTCTGCTCTTTCTGCTAATTCCGGCTATGACTTTTGGTGTTTATTACTATTATACTTTTTAAAATATTACACTTTTTTCCTTTAATTTGTCCCATTGAAATGAATGGAAAACTTCCACAACTTCCACAATTCTGCTAAAACTTGCTTGGTTTTGAAACTTCCTCATACTTTCACCTAGAAACTCCATTCAAACTTTAAAATGTTCTCAGATTATTGGGCTATTCCTGTGTGATTCAGCTTTTTCAGATCTTCTACCGTTTTAATTTTATACCTCTTTAAGTTTTCAGTTCCAAAATTGTGATGTTTCAGAAAATACATGCGTTGCTATGGTTGCTATGCAATTAACTCAGAGTGAGTGCTGGTCTGTTCTGAATTTTCTCTTCATGTCCGAACAACTTCTTGCCACTCAATCATTTTCCACTCAACCCCCACAAATTATACATCAAAACGTAGGTATTTTTGCTGGCTTTCAGACAATGTTACTATCTTTATTGTGAGAGTTACCATTTTTTCGCAATTTGCCTCGATGTGACACATGGTCTGGTTACTCCCCATTCAAAGTCTATACGGAGGTTTTGAAATTCAGAGCTGAAATTCTGTAAGAGGAGGCATTTTCAAATCGCCATATCTCTTGAACAAAGCAAAGTTAGGACATGAGGCTTGTGCCAATATATCTTCAGACACTGCTGACACTCACAGTGGAAGCAGTTTTTACAATTATCTTACCGTTGAGCAATGAATTACGTTTGTTTGAGGGGTGGAAATCTGTCCTTCTCTCAGTCTTCAAACTCTGGAAATGAAGCCGTTTCTTCTCTCGTCATATCTCCGCGACGGAGGTACAAAGAGCTATGAAAATCGCAGTCAAAATACACCAAAGTCCGCTGATTCACCCAGTACAAGAGTTATGCTGCTAGCCCTCCTAGTTTTTGAGTTACACGACGTTTTGTAACTCCAAAAAACGGCACTTTTCGCCTCTCACCGCGATCTATTTTCTGACTGGTCATGTCAATGTTTTTGATCCGAGCGTTCCCTTCACAGGTGGCGCAATCAGTAATGACAGGGCTCTGCAGCTCAAAGGTCGTGGGTTCAATCCCACCTTGTTCAACTTTTATTTTCCACTACAAATTTATACACTATCACAGACCTGTAATTTATATTGATCATTTATTACAATTCTGCAAAGTTTTATAATTTTAGCAGCTTTTCTAATATAGACCGAAATACATACAAGTACCCAGCCTAATGAAGCAGACAGAGGCAGTAGCTCTGATTGGTGAATTTGAGCAGAATCAGGTTGTTCTTTCATTTCATTACTTTATTTATTTCACACATGGTTCATCCTGTTTCTTTTTCTACATACAGAACCTTCTGCCTCTTTTCAGCAGAAATTCTGCCTCTTTTCAGCAGAAATTCTGCTCATTCACCTCTTTTCAGCTCAACGTTCTGCTTCTTTGCCTCTTTTCTGCAGAAATTCTGCTGATTCATCTCTTTTCTGCAAAATTTTCAGCCTTTTCACCTTTTTCAATGCTTTCATCTTTTTCAAATCATAGAGTTAAAATCAAAATATAGTATTTTTACCAAAGCATTGTATTTGTACGAAGTACAGTATTTCTGCCAAATCATAGAATTACTGCAATTTCATAGTATTTTGAGGAATCCCTTTTGTTATAGTATTACTTCTAAGTCATAGTATTTCTGCTTTGTCATAGTATTTGTACTGAAACATAGTATTTCTGCTAAATCATAGTATTACTGCTATTTCATAGTATTTCCGCTGTATTACGTAGTGGCAAAGTAGGAGGCTGACTGTTACTAAGTGCATCAGTGTACATAGGTCATCTCTTGTGTTGGAGTGCCCTCTTGTGGCACCTTTTGGGTAGTGCCTTAGTAAACGTGAACACTGCAAAGAAGTGGAATCAGACTGGTTTGTAGTGGAGGAATTTGTTGCCAGTTTCTTTCATCTTCATTCATGTTGTAATGTAGTAGTACCACAATATGGCAGAAACACTATGTTTTGGCACAAATACTTTGATTTGGTATACTTTAGCTTCTTCACCCCTTTTCAGCAAAATTTTCATTTTTTTCACTCCTTTTCAGCACAAATTCCAGCTTTTTTGGCTGTTTTCATAAAAAAAAAATCTTTTCAGCAGAAACTCTGCTGATTCATCTCTTTTCAGTGTAAGTTTCTGCTTCTTTGCCTCTTTTCTGCAGAAATTCTGCTGATTCACCTCTTTTCTGCAAAATTTTCAGCCTTTTCACCTCTTATCAGCACAATTGTTAACGCTCCATGGCAGAAACAAGTACACAGCCTGATGAAGCTGACAGAGGCAGTACCTCTGATTGGTGAGATTGAGCAGAACCAGGTTGTTCTTTCATTTCATTTCTTTATTTATTTCACACATGGTTCAACAGTGTTTCTTTTTCTACATACAGAACCTTCTGCCTCTTTTCAGCAGAAATTCTGCTCATTCACCTCTTTTCAGCGCAACATTCTGCTTCTTTCCCTCTTTTCTGCAGAAATTCTGCTGAGTCACCTCTTTTCTGCAAAATTTTCAGCCTTTTCACCTCTTATCAGCACAATTCCCAGCAGCTTCTGCTAATTTCAGCAGAATTGTCAGTCTGTCCACCTTTTCTCTGTGAGAATGAGTTTGGGTCAGTGAGATGAGTAGCTGCTTTCAGCCCAAGAGGGCCAGGTTCAAATCCTGCTCATGGCAACATTTTTTTTTCACCACCATACAACTTTTTGCAACTTTTCAGCTTTTTCAGCTTTACAGCAGACAGCTTCAGCGATAAGGCATCCACACAGCATTTTCGCAGGAAATGCAAATTTTTCTAGTTGTGTGGATGCTGGAAGCATCCACACTATTGAGTTCCTGTTTCTCTTTATTGTGTGGATGCCCTAAAAGGGCTTCCACACTATTGAGTTCCTGTTTCTCTTTATTGTGTGGATGCCCTAAAGGGCTTCCACACCATTGAGTTCCTGTTTCTCTTTATTCTTTATTGTGTGGATGCCCTAAAGGGCTTCCACACTATTGAGTTCCTGTTTCTCTTTATTCTTTATTCCACTATATTCCAGTTGCTTCCGTACACTTTTTGGCACTTAACTACTCCCTCAGTTTTCAGCCGATTTTCTCCGTTCAAACTCTAAACTGTTCTGCTCTTTCTGCTAATGCCGGCTATATCTTTTGGTGTTTATTACTATTATACTTTTTAAAATATTACACTTTTTTCCTTTAATTTGTCCCATTGAAATGAATGGAAAACTTCCACAACTCTGCTAAAACTTGCTTGGTTTTGAAACTTAACTACTTCCTCATACTTTCACCTAGAAACTCCATTCAAACTTTAAAATGTTCTCAAAGTATTGGGCTATTCCTGTGTGATTCAGCTTTTTCAGACCTTCTACCGTTTTAATCTTATCTCTCTTTAAGTTTTCAGTTGCAAAGTTGTGATTTTTCAGAAAATACATGCGTTGCTATGGTTGCTATGCAATTAACTCAGAGTGTGTGCTGGTCTGTTCTGAATTTTCTCTTCATGTCTGAACAACTTCTTGCTACTCGCTCAATTTTCACTCAACCCCCACAAATTATACATCAAAACGTAGGTATTTTTGTTGGCTTTCAGACAATGTTACTATCTTTATTGTGAGATTCACAGTTTTTTCGCAATTTGCCTCGAAGTGACACAAGGTCTGACAAGTCCCCATTCAAACTCTATATGGAGGTTTTGAAATTCAGAG
Source organism: Oreochromis aureus (assembly GCF_013358895.1). Lineage (NCBI taxonomy): Eukaryota > Metazoa > Chordata > Actinopteri > Cichliformes > Cichlidae > Oreochromis > Oreochromis aureus. The sequence continues at coordinate 802,188 of NC_052944.1, forward strand.
CTGAAATTCTGTAACGGGAGGCATTTTGAGATCGCCATATCTCCTTAACAAAGCAAAGTTAGGACATGAGGCTTGTGCCAATATATCTTCAGACACTCCTGACACTCACAGTGGAAGCAGTTTTTTCATTCATCTTACCGTTGTGCCATAAATTACGTTTGTTTGAGGGGTGGAAATCTGCCCTCCTCTCAGTTTTCAAAATCCAAAAATGAAGCCGTTTCTTCTCTCGTCATATCTCCGCGACGGAGGTACAAAGAGCTATGAAAATCGCAGTCAAAATACACCAAAGTCCGCTGATTCACCCAGTACAAGAATTATGCTGCTAGCCGTCCTAGTTTTTGAGTTACACGACGTTTTGTAACTCCAAAAAACGGCGCTTCTCGCCGCTCACCGCGATCTATTTTCTGACTGCTCATGTCTATGTTTTTCAGCCGCCCGCCCCCTTGCCAGCTGGCGCAATCAGTAATGACACGGCTCTGCAACTCAAAGGTCCTGGGTTCAATCCCACCTTGGTCAAAAAAAGTTTTTTCACTAAAAATTGATACACTATCACAGACCTGTAATTTATATTGATCATTTATTACAATTTTGCAAAGTTTTATCATTTTAGCAGCTTTTCTAATATGGACCGAAATACATACAAGTACCCAGACAGCAGACAGAGGCAGTAACTCTGATTGGTGAATTTGAGCAGAATCAGGTTGTTCTTTCATTTCATTTCTTTATTTATTTCACACATGGTTCATCGTGTTTCTTTTTCTACATACAGAAGCTTCTACCTCTTTTCAGCAGAAATTCTGCCTCTTTTCAGCAGAAATTCTGCTCATTCACCTCTTTTCAGCGCAACATTCTGCTTCTTTGCCACTTTTCAGCAGAAATTCTGCTCATTCACCTCTTTTCAGTGTAACGTTCTGCTTCTTTGCCTCTTTTCTGCATAAATTCTGCAGATTCATCTCTTTTCTGCAAAATTTTCAGCCTTTTCACCTCTTATCAGCACAATAATTTTGTAGAAATATATACAAGTACACAGCTTGATGAAGCAGACAGAAGCAGTACCTCTGATTGGTGAATTTGAGCAGAACCAGGTTGTTCTGCCTCTTTTCAGCAGAAATTGTGATGATTCACCTCTTTTCAGCGCAATGTTCTGCTTCTTTGCATCTTTTCTGCAGAAATTCTGCTTATTTACCTTATTTCTGCGAAATTTTCTGCGCTTTTATGTGTTATCAGGACAATCCTCAGCAGCTTCTGCTCATTCCACCATAATTGTCAGTCTCTCCATCTCTTCCTTCGTCAGAGTGAGTTTGGCACAGTGAGAATGGTTGCTGCCTTGAACCCAGGAGGGCCAGGTTCAAATCCTGCTTAGGAAAACATTTTTTTTCACAACCATACAACTTTTGCTACTTTTCATCTTTTTCAGCTTTTCAGCAGACAGCTTCAGCGTTAAGGCATCCACACAGCATTTTCGCAGGAAATGCAATTTTTTCTAGTTATTCCTCTAGTTGCTTCCGTACACTTTTTGGCACTTAACTACTTCCTCAGTTTTCAGCCGATTTTCTCAGTTCAAACTCTATACTGTTCTGCTGTTTCTGCTAATGATGGCTATGACTTTTGGTGTTTATTACTATTATACTTTTTAAAATATTACACTTTTTTCCTTTAATTTGTCCCATTGAAATCAATGGAAAACTTCCACAATTCTGCTAAAACTTGCTTGGTTTTGAAACTTAACTGCTTCCTCATACTTTCACCTAGAAACTCCATTCAAACTTTAAAATGTTCTCAGATTATTGGGCTATTCCTGTGTGATTCAGCTTTTTCAGATCTTCTACGGTTTTCATTTTATACCTCTTTAAGTTTTAAGTTGCAAAATTGTGATTTTTCAGAAAATACATGCGTTGCTATGGTTGCTATGCAATTAACTCAGAGTGTGTGCTGGTCTTTTCTGAATTTTCTCTTCATGTCTGAACAACTTCTTGCTACTCGCTCAATTTACACTCAACCCCCACAAATTATACATCAAAACGTAGGTATTTTTGCTGGCTTTCAGACAATGTTACTGTCTTTATTGTGAGATTTACCGTTTTTTCGCAATTTGCCTCGAAGTGACACATGTTCTGGTTACTTCCCATTCAAAGTCAATAGGGAGGTTTTGAAATTCAGAGCTGAAATTCTATAACAGGAGGCATTTTCAAATCGCCATATCTAATTAACAAAGCAAAGTTAGGACATGAGGCTTGTGCCAATATATCTTCAGACACTGCTGACACTCACAGTGGAAGCAGTTTTTACATTCATCTTACCGTTGAGCCATAAATTACGTTTGTTTGAGGGGTGGAAATCTGTCCTCCTCTCAGTTCTCACACTCTGAAAATGAAGCCGTTTCTTCTCTCGTCATATCTCCGCGATGGAGGTACAAAGAGCTATGAAAATCGCAGTCAAAATACACCAAAGTCCGCTGATTCACCCAGTACAAGAATTATGCTGCTAGCCCTCCTAGTTTTTGAGTTACACGACGTTTTGTAACTCCAAAAAACGGCGCTTTTCGCCGCTCACCGCGATCTATTTTCTGACTGGTCATGTCGATGTTTTCAGCCGCCCGCCCCTTGCCAGGTGGCGCAATCAGTAATGACACGGCTCTGCACCTCAAAGGTCGTGGGTTCAATCCCCCCTTGTTTCAACATTATTTTTTCATTACAAATTTGAACACTATCACAGACCTGTAATTTATATTGATCATTTATTACAATTCTGCAAAGTTTTATCATTTTAGCAGCTTTTCTAACATGGACCGAAATACATACAAGTACCCAGCCTAATGAAGCAGACAGAGGCAGTAGCTCTGATTGGTGAATTTGAGCAGAATCAGGTTGTTCTTTCATTTCATTTCTTTATTTATTTCACACATGGTTCATCGTGTTTCTTTTTCTACATACAGAACCTTCTGCCTCTTTTCAGCAGAAATTCTGCTCATTCACCTCTTTTCAGCGCAACGTTCTGCTTCTTTGCCACTTTTCAGCAGAAATTCTGCTCATTCACCTCTTTTCAGCGCAACGTTCTGCTTCTTTGCCTCTTTTCAGCAGAAATTCTGCTCATTCACCTCTTTTCAGCGCAACGTTCTGCTTCTTTGCCTCTTTTCTGCAGAAATTCTGCTGATTCATCTCTTTTCTGCAAAATTTTCAGCCTTTTCACCTCTTTCAATGCTTTCATCTTTTTCAAATCATAGAGTTCAAATCAAAATATAGTATTTTTACAAAGCATTGTACTTGTAATGGCACAGTATTTCTGCCAAATCATAGAATTAATGCAATTTTATAGTATTTTGAGGAATCCCTTTTGTTATAGTATTACTTCTAAGTCATATTATTTCTGCTTTGTCATAGTATTTGTACTGAAACATAGTATTTCTGCCAAATCATAGTATTACTGCTATTTCATAGTATTTCCGCTGTATTACGTAGTGGCAAAGTAGGAGGCTGACTGTTACTAAGTGCATCAGTGTACATAGGTCATCTCTTGTGTTGGAGTGCCCTCTTGTGGCGCCTTTTGGGTAGTGCCTTAGTAAACGTGAAGTAGTGGTATCAGACTGGTTTGTAGTGGAGGAATTTGTTGCCAGTTTCTTTCATCTTTAATCCGTATTCATGTTGTAATGTAGTAGTACCACAATATGGAAGTTTTGGCACAAATACTTTGATTTGGTATACGTTAGCTTCTTCACCCCTTTCAGCGAAATTTTCATTTTTTCACCCTTTTCAGCACAAATTCCAGCTTTTTGGCTGTTTTCATAAAAAAAAAAATCTTTTCAGCAGAAACTCTGCTGATTCATCTCTTTTCAGTGCAAGTATCTGCTTCTTTGTCTCTTTTCTGCAGAAATTCAGCTGATTCACCTCTTTTCTGCAAAATTTTCAGCCTTTTCACCTCTTATGAGCACAATAAATTTGCAGAAATATATACAAGTACACAGCCTGATGAAGCAGACAGAAGCAGTACCTCTGATTGGTGAATTTGAGCAGAACCAGGTTGTTCTGCCTCTTTTTCAGCAGAAATTGTGCTGATTCACCTCTTTTCAGCGCAATGTTCTGCTTCTTTTCCTCTTTTCTGCAGAAATTCTGCTGATTTGCCTCTTTTCTGCGAAATTTTCAGCCCTTTTACATGTTATCAGGACAATTCTCAGCAGCTTCTGCTCATTCCACCATAATTGTCAGTCTCTTCATCTCTTCCTTTGTCAGAGTGACTTTGGCACAGTGAGATGAGTTGCTGCCTTGAGCCCAGGAGGGCCAGGTTCAAATCATGGTTAGGACAACATTTTTTTTTCACCACCATACAACTTTTGCTACTTTTCATCTTTTTCAGTTTTTCAGCCGACAGCTTCAGCGTTATAGCATCCACACAGCATTTTCGCAGGGAAATGCAATTTTTCTAGTTCTTTATTATTCCTCTAGTTGCTTCCGTACACTTTTTGGCACTTAACTACTTCCTCAGTTTTCAGCCGATTTTCTCAGTTCAAACTCTATACTGTTCTGCTCTTTCTGCTAATGATGGCTATGACTTTTGGTGTTTATTACTATTATACTTTTTAAAATATTACACTTTTTTCCTTTAATTTGTCCCATTGAAATCAATGGAAAACTTCCACAATTCTGCTAAAACTTGCTTGGTTTTGAAACTTAACTGCTTCCTCATACTTTCACCTAGAAACTCCATTCAAACTTTAAAATGTTCTCAGATTATTGGGCTATTCCTGTGTGATTCAGCTTTTTCAGATCTTCTACCGTTTTCATTTTATACCTCTTTAAGTTTTCAGTTGCAAAATTGAGATTTTTCAGAAAATACATGCGTTGCTATGGTTGCTATGCAATTAACTCAGAGTGTGTGCTGGTCTGTTCTGAATTTTCTCTTCATGTCTGAACAACTTCTTGCTACTCGCTCAATTTCCACTCAACCTCCACAAATTATACATCAAAACGTAGGTATTTTTGCTGGCTTTCAGACAATGTTACTATCTTTATTGTGAGATTTACCGTTTTTTCGCAATTTGCCTCGAAGTGACACATAGTCTGGTTACTTCCCATTCAAAGTATATGGGGAGGTTTTGAAATTCAGAGCTGAAATTCTGTAACAGGAGGCATTTTCAAATCGCCATATCTAATTAACAAAGCAAAGTTAGGACATGAGGCTTGTGCCAATATATCTTCAGACACTGCTGACACTCACAGTGGAAGCAGTTTTTACATTCATCTTACCGTTGAGCCATAAATTACGTTTGTTTGAGGGGTGGAAATCTGTCCTCCTCTCAGTTCTCACACTCTGAAAATGAAGCCGTTTCTTCTCTCGTCATATCTCCGCGATGGAGGTACAAAGAGCTATGAAAATCGCAGTCAAAATACACCAAAGTCCGCTGATTCACCCAGTACAAGAATTATGCTGCTAGCCCTCCTAGTTTTTGAGTTACACGACGTTTTGTAACTCCAAAAAACGGCGCTTTTCGCCGCTCACCACGATCTATTTTCTGACTGGTCATGTCGATGTTTTTCAGCCGCCCGCCCCTTTGCCAGGTGGCGCAATCAGTAATGACACGGCTCTGCACCTCAAAGGTCGTGGGTTCAATCCCCCCTTGTTTCAACATTATTTTTTCATTACAAATTTGAACACTATCACAGACCTGTAATTTATATTGATCATTTATTACAATTCTGCAAAGTTTTATCATTTTAGCAGCTTTTCTAACATGGACCGAAATACATACAAGTACCCAGCCTAATGAAGCAGACAGAGGCAGTAGCTCTGATTGGTGAATTTGAGCAGAATCAGGTTGTTCTTTCATTTCATTTCTTTATTTATTTCACACATGGTTCATCGTGTTTCTTTTTCTACATACAGAACCTTCTGCCTCTTTTCAGCAGAAATTCTGCTCATTCACCTCTTTTCAGCGCAACGTTCTGCTTCTTTGCCACTTTTCAGCAGAAATTCTGCTCATTCACCTCTTTTCAGCGCAACGTTCTGCTTCTTTGCCTCTTTTCAGCAGAAATTCTGCTCATTCACCTCTTTTCAGCGCAACGTTCTGCTTCTTTGCCTCTTTTCTGCAGAAATTCTGCTGATTCATCTCTTTTCTGCAAAATTTTCAGCCTTTTCACCTCTTTCAATGCTTTCATCTTTTTCAAATCATAGAGTTCAAATCAAAATATAGTATTTTTACCAAAGCATTGTACTTGTAATGGTACAGTATTTCTGCCAAATCATAGAATTAATGCAATTTCATAGTATTTTGAGGAATCCCTTTTGTTATAGTATTACTTCTAAGTCATATTATTTCTGCTTTGTCATAGTATTTGTACTGAAACATAGTATTTCTGCCAAATCATAGTATTACTGCTATTTCATAGTATTTCCGCTGTATTACGTAGTGGCAAAGTAGGAGGCTGACTGTTACTAAGTGCATCAGTGTACATAGGTCATCTCTTGTGTTGGAGTGCCCTCTTGTGGCGCCTTTTGGGTAGTGCCTTAGTAAACGTGAAGTAGTGGTATCAGACTGGTTTGTAGTGGAGGAATTTGTTGCCAGTTTCTTTCATCTTTAATCCGTATTCATGTTGTAATGTAGTAGTACCACAATATGGAAGTTTTGGCACAAATACTTTGATTTGGTATACGTTAGCTTCTTCACCCCTTTTCAGCGAAATTTTCATTTTTTTTCACCCCTTTTCAGCACAAATTCCAGCTTTTTTGGCTGTTTTCATAAAAAAAAAAATCTTTTCAGCAGAAACTCTGCTGATTCATCTCTTTTCAGTGCAAGTATCTGCTTCTTTGCCTCTTTTCTGCAGAAATTCAGCTGATTCACCTCTTTTCTGCAAAATTTTCAGCCTTTTCACCTCTTATGAGCACAATAAATTTGCAGAAATATATACAAGTACACAGCCTGATGAAGCAGACAGAAGCAGTACCTCTGATTGATGAATTTGAGCTGAATCAGGTTGTTCTTTCATTTCATTTCTTTATTTATTTCACACATGGTTCATCGTGTTTCTTTTTCTACATACAGAACCTTCTGCCTCTTTTCAGCAGAAATTCTGCCTCTTTTCAGCAGAAATTCTGCTCATTCACCTCTTTTCAGCGCAACGTTCTGCTTCTTGGCCACTTTTCTGCAGAAATTCTGCTGATTCATCTCTTTTCTGCTCATTTCAGCCTTTTCATGTTTTTCAATGCTTTCATCTTTTTCAAATCATAGAGTTAAAATTACTGCAATTTCATAGTATTTTGAGGAATCCCTTTTGTTATAGTATTACTTCTAAGTCATAGTATTTCTGCTTTGTCATAGTATTTGTACTGAAACATTGTATTTCTGCCAAATCATAGTATTACTGCTATTTCACAGTATTTGATTGAAATTATAGTGTTTCTGCAAAAACATTGTATTTCTGCTACTGTATTTCTGCTGTATTACGTAGTGGCAAAGTAGGAGGCTGACTGTTACTAAGTGCATCAGTGTACATAGGTCATCTCTTGTGTTGGAGTGCCCTCTTGTGGCGCCTTTTGGGTAGTGCCTTTACTAAATGTGAAAATGTGAACACTGCAAAGTGGTATCAGACTGGTTTGTAGTGGAGGAATTTGTTGCCAGTTTCTTTCATCTTTAATCCGTATTCATGTTGTAATGTAGTAGTACCACAATATGGTAGAAACACTATGTTTTGGCACAAATACTTTGATTTGGTATACTTTAGCTTCTTCACCCCTTTTCAGCACAAATTCCAGCTTTTTGGCTGTTTTCAGAAAAAAACAACTCTTTTCAGCAAAAACTCTGCTGATTCATCTCTTTTCAGCGCAAGTTTCTGCTTCTTTGCCTCTTTTATGCAGAAATTCTGCTGATTCACCTCTTTTCTGCAAAATTTTCAGCCTTTTCACCTCTTATCAGCACAATTCTCAGCCGCTTCTGCTCATTCCACCATAATTGTCAGTCTTTCTTTTCTAATATGGACCGAAATACATACAAGTACCCAGCCTAATGAAGCAGACAGAGGCAGTAGCTCTGATTGATGAATTTGAGCTGAATCAGGTTGTTCTTTCATTTCATTTCTTTATTTATTTCACACATGGTTCATCGTGTTTCTTTTTCTACATACAGAACCTTCTGCCTCTTTTCAGCAGAAATTCTGCCTCTTTTCAGCAGAAATTCTGCTCATTCACCTCTTTTTCAGCGCAACGTTCTGCTTCTTGGCCACTTTTCTGCAGAAATTCTGCTGATTCATCTCTTTTCTGCTCATTTCAGCCTTTTCATGTTTTTCAATGCTTTCATCTTTTTCAAATCATAGAGTTAAAATTACTGCAATTTCATAGTATTTTGAGGAATCCCTTTTGTTATAGTATTACTTCTAAGTCATAGTATTTCTGCTTTGTCATAGTATTTGTACTGAAACATTGTATTTCTGCCAAATCATAGTATTACTGCTATTTCACAGTATTTGATTGAAATTATAGTGTTTCTGCAAAACATTGTATTTCTGCTACTGTATTTCCGCTGTATTACGTAGTGGCAAAGTAGGAGGCTGACTGTTACTAAGTGCATCAGTGTACATAGGTCATCTCTTGTGTTGGAGTGCCCTCTTGTGGCGCCTTTTGGGTAGTGCCTTACTAAATGTGAAAATGTGAACACTGCAAAGTGGTATCAGACTGGTTTGTAGTGGAGGAATTTGTTGCCAGTTTCTTTCATCTTTAATCCGTATTCATGTTGTAATGTAGTAGTACCACAATATGGTAGAAACACTATGTTTTGGCACAAATACTTTGATTTGGTATACTTTAGCTTCTTCACCCCTTTTCAGCACAAATTCCAGCTTTTTTGGCTGTTTTCAGAAAAAAAACAACTCTTTTCAGCAAAAACTCTGCTGATTCATCTCTTTTCAGCGCAAGTTTCTGCTTCTTTGCCTCTTTTATGCAGAAATTCTGCTGATTCACCTCTTTTCTGCAAAATTTTCAGCCTTTTCACCTCTTATCAGCACAATTCTCAGCCGCTTCTGCTCATTCCACCATAATTGTCAGTCTTTCTTTTCTAATATGGACCGAAATACATACAAGTACCCAGCCTAATGAAGCAGACAGAGGCAGTAGCTCTGATTGATGAATTTGAGCTGAATCAGGTTGTTCTTTCATTTCATTTCTTTATTTATTTCACACATGGTTCATCGTGTTTCTTTTTCTACATACAGAACCTTCTGCCTCTTTTCAGCAGAAATTCTGCCTCTTTTCAGCAGAAATTCTGCTCATTCACCTCTTTTCAGCGCAACGTTCTGCTTCTTGGCCACTTTTCTGCAGAAATTCTGCTGATTCATCTCTTTTCTGCTCATTTCAGCCTTTTCATGTTTTTCAATGCTTTCATCTTTTTCAAATCATAGAGTTAAAATTACTGCAATTTCATAGTATTTTGAGGAATCCCTTTTTATATAGTATTACTTCTAAGTCATAGTATTTCTGCTTTGTCATAGTATTTGTACTGAAACATAGTATTTCTGCCAAATCATAGTATTACTGCTATTTCATAGTATTTGAGTGAAATTACAGTGTTTCTGCAAAAAAACATTGTATTTCTGCTACTGTATTTCCACTGTATTACGTAGTGGCAAAGTAGGAGGCTGACTGTTACTATAAGTGCATCAGTGTACATAGGTCATCTCTTGTGTTGGAGTGCCCTCTTGTGGCGCCTTTTGGGTAGTGCCTTACTAAATGTGAAAATGTGAACACTGCAAAGTGGTATCAGACTGGTTTGTAGTGGAGGAATTTGTTGCCAGTTTCTTTCATCTTTAATCCGTATTCATGTTGTAATGTAGTAACTTTTGTTGCACATATACCACAATATGGCAGAAATACTATGTTTTGGCACAAATACTTTGATTTGGTATACTTTAGCTTCTTCACCCTTTTTCAGCAAAGGTTTCATTTTTTCACCCCTTTTCAGCACAAATTCCAGGTTTTTGGCTGTTTTCAGAAAAAAACTCTTTTCAGCAGAAACTCTGCTGATTCACCTCTTTTTAGCGCAAGTTTCTGCTTCTTTGCCTCTCTTCTGCAGAAATTCTGCTGATTCACCTCTTTTCTGCAAAATTATCAGCCTTTTCACCTCTTATCAGAACAATTCTCAGCAGCTTCTGCTAATTCCACCATAATTGTCAGTCTCTCTATCTCTTTCCTTGTGAGAGTGAGTTTGGCACAGTGAGATGAGTTTCTGCCTTGAGCCCAGGAGGGCCAGGTTCGAATCCTGCTCAGGGAGACATTTTTTTCCACCACCATACAACTTTTTGCAACTTGTCATCTTTTTCAGCTTTTCAGCAGACAGCTTCAGCGTTAAGGCATCCACACAGCATTTTCGCAGGAAATGCAAATTTTCTAGTTATTCTAGTTGCTTCCGTGCGTTTTTTGCCGTGGATCTACTCCCACAGTTTTCAGCTGATTTTCTCAGTTCAAACTCTAAACTGTTCTGCTCTTTCTGCTAATGATGGCTATGACTTTTGGTGTTTATTATTATTATACTTTTTAAATATTACACTTTTTCCTTTAATTTGTCCCATTGAAATGAATGGAAAACTTCTACAACTCTGATAAAACTTGCTTGGTTTTGAAACTTAAATACTTCCTCATACTTTCACCTAGAAACTCCATTCAAACTTTAAAATGTTCTCAGATTATTGGGCTATTCCTGTGTGATTCAGCTTTTTCAGACCTTCTACCGTTTTAATCTTATCTCTCTTTAAGTTTTCAGTTGCAAAGTTGTGATTTTTCAGAAAATACATGCGTTGCTATGGTTGCTATGCAATTAACTCAGAGTGTGTGCTGGTCTTTTCTGAATTTTCTCTTCATGTCTGAACAACTTCTTGCTACTCGCTCAATTTACACTCAACCCCCACAAATTATACATCAAAACGTAGGTATTTTTGCTGGCTTTCAGACAATGTTACTGTCTTTATTGTGAGATTTACCGTTTTTCGCAATTTGCCTCAAGTGACACATGTTCTGGTTACTTCCCATTCAAAGTCAATAGGGAGGTTTTGAAATTCAGAGCTGAAATTCTATAACAGGAGGCATTTTCAAATCGCCATATCTAATTAACAAAGCAAAGTTAGGACATGAGGCTTGTGCCAATATATCTTCAGACACTGCTGACACTCACAGTGGAAGCAGTTTTACATCATCTTACCGTTGAGCCATAAATTACGTTTGTTTGAGGGGTGGAAATCTGTCCTCCTCTCAGTTCTCACACTCTGAAAATGAAGCCGTTTCTTCTCTCGTCATATCTCCGCGATGGAGGTACAAAGAGCTATGAAAATCGCAGTCAAAATACACCAAAGTCCGCTGATTCACCCAGTACAAGAATTATGCTGCTAGCCCTCCTAGTTTTTGAGTTACACGACGTTTTGTAACTCCAAAAACGGCGCTTTCGCCGCTCACCGCGATCTATTTTCTGACTGGTCATGTCGATGTTTTTTCAGCCGCCCGCCCCTTGCCAGGTGGCGCAATCAGTAATGACACGGCTCTGCACCTCAAAGGTCGTGGGTTCAATCCCCCTTGTTTCAACATTATTTTTTCATTACAAATTTGAACACTATCACAGACCTGTAATTTATATTGATCATTTATTACAATTCTGCAAAGTTTTATCATTTTAGCAGCTTTTCTAACATGGACCGAAATACATACAAGTACCCAGCCTAATGAAGCAGACAGAGGCAGTAGCTCTGATTGGTGAATTTGAGCAGAATCAGGTTGTTCTTTCATTTCATTTCTTTATTTATTTCACACATGGTTCATCGTGTTTCTTTTTCTACATACAGAACCTTCTGCCTCTTTTCAGCAGAAATTCTGCTCATTCACCTCTTTTCAGCGCAACGTTCTGCTTCTTTGCCACTTTTCAGCAGAAATTCTGCTCATTCACCTCTTTTCAGCGCAACGTTCTGCTTCTTTGCCTCTTTTCAGCAGAAATTCTGCTCATTCACCTCTTTTCAGCGCAACGTTCTGCTTCTTTGCCTCTTTTCTGCAGAAATTCTGCTGATTCATCTCTTTTCTGCAAAATTTTCAGCCTTTTCACCTCTTTCAATGCTTTCATCTTTTTCAAATCATAGAGTTCAAATCAAAATATAGTATTTTTACCAAAGCATTGTACTTGTAATGAAGTACAGTATTTCTGCCAAATCATAGAATTAATGCAATTTTATAGTATTTTGAGGAATCCCTTTGTTATAGTATTACTTCTAAGTCATATTATTTCTGCTTTGTCATAGTATTTGTACTGAAACATAGTATTTCTGCCAAATCATAGTATTACTGCTATTTCATAGTATTTCCGCTGTATTACGTAGTGGCAAAGTAGGAGGCTGACTGTTACTAAGTGCATCAGTGTACATAGGTCATCTCTTGTGTTGGAGTGCCCTCTTGTGGCGCCTTTTGGGTAGTGCCTTAGTAAACGTGAAGTAGTGGTATCAGACTGGTTTGTAGTGGAGGAATTTGTTGCCAGTTTCTTTCATCTTTAATCCGTATTCATGTTGTAATGTAGTAGTACCACAATATGGAAGTTTTGGCACAAATACTTTGATTTGGTATACGTTAGCTTCTTCACCCCTTTTCAGCGAAATTTTCATTTTTTTTCACCCCTTTTCAGCACAAATTCCAGCTTTTTTGGCTGTTTTCATAAAAAAAAAAATCTTTTCAGCAGAAACTCTGCTGATTCATCTCTTTTCAGTGCAAGTATCTGCTTCTTTGTCTCTTTTCTGCAGAAATTCAGCTGATTCACCTCTTTTCTGCAAAATTTTCAGCCTTTTCACCTCTTATGAGCACAATAAATTTGCAGAAATATATACAAGTACACAGCCTGATGAAGCAGACAGAAGCAGTACCTCTGATTGGTGAATTTGAGCAGAACCAGGTTGTTCTGCCTCTTTTCAGCAGAAATTGTGCTGATTCACCTCTTTTCAGCGCAATGTTCTGCTTCTTTTCCTCTTTTCTGCAGAAATTCTGCTGATTTGCCTCTTTTCTGCGAAATTTTCAGCCCTTTTACATGTTATCAGGACAATTCTCAGCAGCTTCTGCTCATTCCACCATAATTGTCAGTCTCTTCATCTCTTCCTTTGTCAGAGTGACTTTGGCACAGTGAGATGAGTTGCTGCCTTGAGCCCAGGAGGGCCAGGTTCAAATCATGGTTAGGACAACATTTTTTTTTCACCACCATACAACTTTTGCTACTTTTCATCTTTTTCAGTTTTTCAGCCGACAGCTTCAGCGTTAAGGCATCCACACAGCATTTTCGCAGGAAATGCAATTTTTTCTAGTTCTTTATTATTCCTCTAGTTGCTTCCGTACACTTTTTGGCACTTAACTACTTCCTCAGTTTTCAGCCGATTTTCTCAGTTCAAACTCTATACTGTTCTGCTCTTTCTGCTAATTCCGGCTATGACTTTTGGTGTTTATTACTATTATACTTTTTAAAATATTACACTTTTTTCCTTTAATTTGTCCCATTGAAATCAATGGAAAACTTCCACAATTCTGCTAAAACTTGCTTGGTTTTGAAACTTAACTGCTTCCTCATACTTTCACCTAGAAACTCCATTCAAACTTTAAAATGTTCTCAGATTATTGGGCTATTCCTGTGTGATTCAGCTTTTTCAGATCTTCTACCGTTTTCATTTTATACCTCTTTAAGTTTTCAGTTGCAAAATTGAGATTTTTCAGAAAATACATGCGTTGCTATGGTTGCTATGCAATTAACTCAGAGTGTGTGCTGGTCTGTTCTGAATTTTCTCTTCATGTCTGAACAACTTCTTGCTACTCGCTCAATTTCCACTCAACCTCCACAAATTATACATCAAAACGTAGGTATTTTTTCTGGCTTTCAGACAATGTTACTATCTTTATTGTGAGATTTACCGTTTTTTCGCAATTTGCCTCGAAGTGACACATAGTCTGGTTACTTCCCATTCAAAGTATATGGGAGGTTTTGAAATTCAGAGCTGAAATTCTGTAACAGGAGGCATTTTCAAATCGCCATATCTAATTAACAAAGCAAAGTTAGGACATGAGGCTTGTGCCAATATATCTTCAGACACTGCTGACACTCACAGTGGAAGCAGTTTTTACATTCATCTTACCGTTGAGCCATAAATTACGTTTGTTTGAGGGTGGAAATCTGTCCTCCTCTCAGTTCTCACACTCTGAAAATGAAGCCGTTTCTTCTCTCGTCATATCTCCGCGATGGAGGTACAAAGAGCTATGAAAATCGCAGTCAAAATACACCAAAGTCCGCTGATTCACCCAGTACAAGAATTATGCTGCTAGCCCTCCTAGTTTTTGAGTTACACGACGTTTTGTAACTCAAAAACGGCGCTTTCGCCGCTCACCACGATCTATTTTCTGACTGGTCATGTCGATGTTTTTCAGCCGCCCGCCCCCTTGCCAGGTGGCGCAATCAGTAATGACACGGCTCTGCACCTCAAAGGTCGTGGGTTCAATCCCCCCTTGTTTCAACATTATTTTTTCATTACAAATTTGAACACTATCACAGACCTGTAATTTATATTGATCATTTATTACAATTCTGCAAAGTTTTATCATTTTAGCAGCTTTTCTAACATGGACCGAAATACATACAAGTACCCAGCCTAATGAAGCAGACAGAGGCAGTAGCTCTGATTGGTGAATTTGAGCAGAATCAGGTTGTTCTTTCATTTCATTTCTTTATTTATTTCACACATGGTTCATCGTGTTTCTTTTTCTACATACAGAACCTTCTGCCTCTTTTCAGCAGAAATTCTGCTCATTCACCTCTTTTCAGCGCAACGTTCTGCTTCTTTGCCACTTTTCAGCAGAAATTCTGCTCATTCACCTCTTTTCAGCGCAACGTTCTGCTTCTTTGCCTCTTTTCAGCAGAAATTCTGCTCATTCACCTCTTTTCAGCGCAACGTTCTGCTTCTTTGCCTCTTTTCTGCAGAAATTCTGCTGATTCATCTCTTTTCTGCAAAATTTTCAGCCTTTTCACCTCTTTCAATGCTTTCATCTTTTTCAAATCATAGAGTTCAAATCAAAATATAGTATTTTTACCAAAGCATTGTACTTGTACGAAGTACAGTATTTCTGCCAAATCATAGAATTAATGCAATTTCATAGTATTTTGAGGAATCCCTTTTGTTATAGTATTACTTCTAAGTCATATTATTTCTGCTTTGTCATAGTATTTGTACTGAAACATAGTATTTCTGCCAAATCATAGTATTACTGCTATTTCATAGTATTTCCGCTGTATTACGTAGTGGCAAAGTAGGAGGCTGACTGTTACTAAGTGCATCAGTGTACATAGGTCATCTCTTGTGTTGGAGTGCCCTCTTGTGGCGCCTTTTGGGTAGTGCCTTAGTAAACGTGAAGTAGTGGTATCAGACTGGTTTGTAGTGGAGGAATTTGTTGCCAGTTTCTTTCATCTTTAATCCGTATTCATGTTGTAATGTAGTAGTACCACAATATGGAAGTTTTGGCACAAATACTTTGATTTGGTATACGTTAGCTTCTTCACCCTTTTCAGCGAAATTTTCATTTTTTTTTCACCCTTTTCAGCACAAATTCCAGCTTTTTGGCTGTTTTCAAAAAAAAAATCTTTTCAGCAGAAACTCTGCTGATTCATCTCTTTTCAGTGCAAGTATCTGCTTCTTTGCCTCTTTTCTGCAGAAATTCAGCTGATTCACCTCTTTTCTGCAAAATTTTCAGCCTTTTCACCTCTTATGAGCACAATAAATTTGCAGAAATATATACAAGTACACAGCCTGATGAAGCAGACAGAAGCAGTACCTCTGATTGATGAATTTGAGCTGAATCAGGTTGTTCTTTCATTTCATTTCTTTATTTATTTCACACATGGTTCATCGTGTTTCTTTTTCTACATACAGAACCTTCTGCCTCTTTTCAGCAGAAATTCTGCCTCTTTTCAGCAGAAATTCTGCTCATTCACCTCTTTTCAGCGCAACGTTCTGCTTCTTGGCCACTTTTCTGCAGAAATTCTGCTGATTCATCTCTTTTCTGCTCATTTCAGCCTTTTCATGTTTTTCAATGCTTTCATCTTTTTCAAATCATAGAGTTAAAATTACTGCAATTTCATAGTATTTTGAGGAATCCCTTTTGTTATAGTATTACTTCTAAGTCATAGTATTTCTGCTTTGTCATAGTATTTGTACTGAAACATTGTATTTCTGCCAAATCATAGTATTACTGCTATTTCACAGTATTTGATTGAAATTATAGTGTTTCTGCAAAACATTGTATTTCTGCTACTGTATTTCTGCTGTATTACGTAGTGGCAAAGTAGGAGGCTGACTGTTACTAAGTGCATCAGTGTACATAGGTCATCTCTTGTGTTGGAGTGCCCTCTTGTGGCGCCTTTTGGGTAGTGCCTTACTAAATGTGAAAATGTGAACACTGCAAAGTGGTATCAGACTGGTTTGTAGTGGAGGAATTTGTTGCCAGTTTCTTTCATCTTTAATCCGTATTCATGTTGTAATGTAGTAGTACCACAATATGGTAGAAACACTATGTTTTGGCACAAATACTTTGATTTGGTATACTTTAGCTTCTTCACCCCTTTTCAGCACAAATTCCAGCTTTTTGGCTGTTTTCAGAAAAAAAAAACAACTCTTTTCAGCAAAAACTCTGCTGATTCATCTCTTTTCAGCGCAAGTTTCTGCTTCTTTGCCTCTTTTATGCAGAAATTCTGCTGATTCACCTCTTTTCTGCAAAATTTTCAGCCTTTTCACCTCTTATCAGCACAATTCTCAGCCGCTTCTGCTCATTCCACCATAATTGTCAGTCTTTCTTTTCTAATATGGACCGAAATACATACAAGTACCCAGCCTAATGAAGCAGACAGAGGCAGTAGCTCTGATTGATGAATTTGAGCTGAATCAGGTTGTTCTTTCATTTCATTTCTTTATTTATTTCACACATGGTTCATCGTGTTTCTTTTCTACATACAGAACCTTCTGCCTCTTTTCAGCAGAAATTCTGCCTCTTTTCAGCAGAAATTCTGCTCATTCACCTCTTTTCAGCGCAACGTTCTGCTTCTTGGCCACTTTTCTGCAGAAATTCTGCTGATTCATCTCTTTTCTGCTCATTTCAGCCTTTTCATGTTTTTCAATGCTTTCATCTTTTTCAAATCATAGAGTTAAAATTACTGCAATTTCATAGTATTTTGAGGAATCCCTTTTGTTATAGTATTACTTCTAAGTCATAGTATTTCTGCTTTGTCATAGTATTTGTACTGAAACATTGTATTTCTGCCAAATCATAGTATTACTGCTATTTCACAGTATTTGATTGAAATTATAGTGTTTCTGCAAAACATTGTATTTCTGCTACTGTATTTCCGCTGTATTACGTAGTGGCAAAGTAGGAGGCTGACTGTTACTAAGTGCATCAGTGTACATAGGTCATCTCTTGTGTTGGAGTGCCCTCTTGTGGCGCCTTTTTGGGTAGTGCCTTACTAAATGTGAAAATGTGAACACTGCAAAGTGGTATCAGACTGGTTTGTAGTGGAGGAATTTGTTGCCAGTTTCTTTCATCTTTAATCCGTATTCATGTTGTAATGTAGTAGTACCACAATATGGTAGAAACACTATGTTTTGGCACAAATACTTTGATTTGGTATACTTTAGCTTCTTCACCCCTTTTCAGCACAAATTCCAGCTTTTTGGCTGTTTTCAGAAAAAAAACAACAACTCTTTTCAGCAAAAACTCTGCTGATTCATCTCTTTTCAGCGCAAGTTTCTGCTTCTTTGCCTCTTTTATGCAGAAATTCTGCTGATTCACCTCTTTTCTGCAAAATTTTCAGCCTTTTCACCTCTTATCAGCACAATTCTCAGCCGCTTCTGCTCATTCCACCATAATTGTCAGTCTTTCTTTTCTAATATGGACCGAAATACATACAAGTACCCAGCCTAATGAAGCAGACAGAGGCAGTAGCTCTGATTGATGAATTTGAGCTGAATCAGGTTGTTCTTTCATTTCATTTCTTTATTTATTTCACACATGGTTCATCGTGTTTCTTTTTCTACATACAGAACCTTCTGCCTCTTTTCAGCAGAAATTCTGCCTCTTTTCAGCAGAAATTCTGCTCATTCACCTCTTTTCAGCGCAACGTTCTGCTTCTTGGCCACTTTTCTGCAGAAATTCTGCTGATTCATCTCTTTTCTGCTCATTTCAGCCTTTTCATGTTTTTCAATGCTTTCATCTTTTTCAAATCATAGAGTTAAAATTACTGCAATTTCATAGTATTTTGAGGAATCCCTTTTGTTATAGTATTACTTCTAAGTCATAGTATTTCTGCTTTGTCATAGTATTTGTACTGAAACATAGTATTTCTGCCAAATCATAGTATTACTGCTATTTCATAGTATTTGAGTGAAATTACAGTGTTTCTGCAAAACATTGTATTTCTGCTACTGTATTTCCACTGTATTACGTAGTGGCAAAGTAGGAGGCTGACTGTTACTAAGTGCATCAGTGTACATAGGTCATCTCTTGTGTTGGAGTGCCCTCTTGTGGCGCCTTTTGGGTAGTGCCTTACTAAATGTGAAAATGTGAACACTGCAAAGTGGTATCAGACTGGTTTGTAGTGGAGGAATTTGTTGCCAGTTTCTTTCATCTTTAATCCGTATTCATGTTGTAATGTAGTAACTTTTGTTGCACATATACCACAATATGGCAGAAATACTATGTTTTGGCACAAATACTTTGATTTGGTATACTTTAGCTTCTTCACCCTTTTTCAGCAAAGGTTTCATTTTTTTCACCCTTTTCAGCACAAATTCCAGGTTTTTGGCTGTTTTCAGAAAAAAACTCTTTTCAGCAGAAACTCTGCTGATTCACCTCTTTTTAGCGCAAGTTTCTGCTTCTTTGCCTCTCTTCTGCAGAAATTCTGCTGATTCACCTCTTTTCTGCAAAATTATCAGCCTTTTCACCTCTTATCAGAACAATTCTCAGCAGCTTCTGCTAATTCCACCATAATTGTCAGTCTCTATCTCTTTCCTTGTGAGAGTGAGTTTGGCACAGTGAGATGAGTTTCTGCCTTGAGCCCAGGAGGCCAGGTTCGAATCCTGCTCAGGGAGACATTTTTTTCCACCACCATACAACTTTTGCAACTTGTCATCTTTTTCAGCTTTTCAGCAGACAGCTTCAGCGTTAAGGCATCCACACAGCATTTTCGCAGGAAATGCAAATTTTTCTAGTTATTCTAGTTGCTTCCGTACGTTTTTTGCCGTGGATCTACTCCCACAGTTTTCAGCTGATTTTCTCAGTTCAAACTCTAAACTGTTCTGCTCTTTCTGCTAATGATGGCTATGACTTTTGGTGTTTATTATTATTATACTTTTAAAATATTACACTTTTTTCCTTTTAATTTGTCCCATTGAAATGAATGGAAAACTTCTACAACTCTGATAAAACTTGCTTGGTTTTGAAACTTAAATACTTCCTCATACTTTCACCTAGAAACTCCATTCAAACTTTAAAATGTTCTCAGATTATTGGGCTATTCCTGTGTGATTCAGCTTTTTCAAACCTTCTACCGTTTTAATCTTATCTCTCTTTAAGTTTTCAGTTGCAAAGTTGTGATTTTTCAGAAAATACATGCGTTGCTATGGTTGCTATGCAATTAACTCAGAGTGAGTGCTGGTCTGTTCTGAATTTTCTCTTTATGTCTGAACAACTTCTTGCTACTCGCTCAATTTACACTCAACCCCCACAAATTATACATCAAAACGTAGGTATTTTTGCTGGCTTTCAGACAATGTTACTATCTTTATTGTGAGATTTACCGTTTTTTCGCAATTCACCTCGAAGTGACACATGGTTAGGTTACTCCCCATTCAAAGTCAATAGGGAGGTTTTGAAATTCAGAGCTGAAATTCTGTAACAGGAGGCATTTTCAAATCGCCATATCTAATTAACAAAGCAAAGTTAGGACATGAGGCTTGTGCCAATATATCTTCAGACACTGCTGACACTCACAGTGGAAGCAGTTTATACATTCATCTTACCGTTGAGCCATAAATTACGTTTGTTTGAGGGGTGGAAATCTGTCCTCCTCTCAGTTCTCACACTCTGAAAATGAAGCCGTTTCTTCTCTCGTCATATCTCCGCGATGGAGGTACAAAGAGCTATGAAAATCGCAGTCAAAATACACCAAAGTCCGCTGATTCACCCAGTACAAGAATTATGCTGCTAGCCCTCCTAGTTTTTGAGTTACACGACGTTTTGTAACTCCAAAAAACGGCGCTTTTCACCGCTCACCGCGATCTATTTTCTGACTGGTCATGTCTTTGTTTTTGAGCTGAGCACTCCCTTGCCAGATGGCGCAATCAGTAATGACACGGCTCTGCAACTTAAAGGTCGTGGGTTCAATCCCACCTTGCTTCAACATTTTTTTTTCATTACTAATTTAAACACTATCACAGACCTGTAATTTATATTGATCATTTATTACAATTCTGCAAAGTTTTATCATTTTAGCAGCTTTTCTAATATTTACCGAAATACATACAAGTGCCCAGCCTAATGCAGCAGACAGAGGCAGTAGCTCTGATTGGTGAATTTGAGCAGAATCAGGTTGTTCTTTCATTTCATTTCTTTATTTATTTCACACATGGTTCATCGTGTTTCTTACCAAAGCATTGTATTTGTACGGAGTACAGTATTTCTGCCAAATCATAGAATTACTGCAATTACATAGTATTTTGAGGAATCCCTTTTGTTATAGTATTACTTCTAAGTCATAGTATTTCTGCTTTGTCATAGTATTTGTACTGAAACATAGTATTTCTGCCAAATCATAATATTACTGCTATTTCATAGTATTTGAGTGAAATTACAGTGTTTCTGCAAAAACATTGTATTTCTGCTACTATATTTCCGCTGTATTACGTAGTGGCAAAGTAGGAGGCTGACTGTTACTAAGTGCATCAGTGTACATAGGTCATCTCTTGTGTTGGAGTGCCCTCTTGTGGCGCCTTTTGGGTAGTGCCTTACTAAACGTGAATACTGCAAAGTAGTGGTATCAGACTGGTTTGTAGTGGAGGAATTTGTTGCCAGTTTCTTTCATCTTTAATCCGTATTCATGTTGTAATGTAGTAGTACCACAATATGGAAGTTTTGGCACAAATACTTTGATTTGGTAAACTTCCTCACCCCTTTTCAGCAAAATTTTCATTTTTTTCAACCCTTTTCAGCACAAATTCCAGCTTTTTTGGCTGTTTTCATAAAAAAAAATATTTTCAGCAGAAACTCTGCTGATTCATCTCTTTTCAGTGCAAGTATCTGCTTCTTTGCCTCTTTTCTGCAGAAATTCTGCTGATTCACCTCTTTTCTGCAAAATTTTCAGGCTTTTCACCTCTTATCAGCACAATTGTTAACGCTCCATGGCAGAAACAAGTACACAGCCTGATGAAGCAGACAGAGGCAGTACCTCTGATTGGTGAGATTGAGCAGAACCAGGTTGTTCTTTCATTTCATTTCTTTATGTATTTCACACATGGTTGAACAGTGTTTCTTTTCTACATACAGAACCTTCTGCCTCTTTTCAGCAGAAATTCTGCCTCATTTCAGCAGAAATTCTGCTCATTCACCTCTTTTCAGCGCAACGTTCTGCTTCTTTTTGCCTCTTTTCTGCAGAAATTCTGCTGATTCATCTCTTTTCTGCAAAATTTTCAGCCTTTTCACCTTTTTCAATGCTTTCATCTTTTTCAAATCATAGAGTTCAAATCAAAATATAGTAATTTTACCAAAGCATTGTATTTGTACGAAGTACAGTATTTCTGCCAAATCATAGAATTACTGCAATTTCATAGTATTTTGAGGAAACCCTTTAGTTATAGTATTACTTCTAAGTCATAGTATTTCTGCTTTGTCATAGTATTTGTACTGAAACATAGTATTTCTGCCAAATCATAGTATTACTGCTATTTCATAGTATTTGAGTGAAATTACAGTGTTTCTGCAAAAACATTGTATTTCTGCTACTGTATTTCCGCTGTATTACGTAGTGGCAAAGTAGGAGGCTGACTGTTACTAAGTGCATCAGTGTACATAGGTCATCTCTTGTGTTGGAGTGCCCTCTTGTGGCGCCTTTTGGGTAGTGCCTTACTAAATGTGAAAATGTGAACACTGCAAAGAAGCGGTATCAGACTGGTTTGTAGTGGAGGAATTTGTTGCCAGTTTCTTTCATCTTTAATCCATATTCATGTTGTAATGTAGTAGTACCACAATATGGCAGAAACACTATGTTTTGGCACAAATACTTTGATTTGGTATACTTTAGCTTCTTCACCCCTTATCAGCACAAATTCCAGCTTTTTTGGCTGTTTTCAGAAAAAAAAACTCTTTTCAGCAGAAACTCTGCTGATTCATCTCTTTTCAGCGCAAGTTTCTGCTTCTTTGCCTCTTTTCTGCAGAAATTCTGCTGATTCACCTCTTTTCTGCAAAATTTTCAGCCTTTTCACCTCTTATCAGCACAATTCTCAGCCGCTTCTGCTCATTCCACCATAATTGTCAGTCTTTCTTTTCTAATATGGACCGAAATACATACAAGTACCCAGCCTAATGAAGCAGACAGAGGCAGTAGCTCTGATTGATGAATTTGAGCTGAATCAGGTTGTTCTTTCATTTCATTTCTTTATTTATTTCACACATGGTTCATCGTGTTTCTTTTTCTACATACAGAACCTTCTGCCTCTTTTCAGCAGAAATTCTGCCTCTTTTCAGCAGAAATTCTGCTCATTCACCTCTTTTCAGCGCAACGTTCTGCTTCTTGGCCACTTTTCTGCAGAAATTCTGCTGATTCATCTCTTTTCTGCTCATTTCAGCCTTTTCATGTTTTTCAATGCTTTCATCTTTTTCAAATCATAGAGTTAAAATTACTGCAATTTCATAGTATTTTGAGGAATCCCTTTTGTTATAGTATTACTTCTAAGTCATAGTATTTCTGCTTTGTCATAGTATTTGTACTGAAACATTGTATTTCTGCCAAATCATAGTATTACTGCTATTTCACAGTATTTGATTGAAATTATAGTGTTTCTGCAAAACATTGTATTTCTGCTACTGTATTTCCGCTGTATTACGTAGTGGCAAAGTAGGAGGCTGACTGTTACTAAGTGCATCAGTGTACATAGGTCATCTCTTGTGTTGGAGTGCCCTCTTGTGGCGCCTTTTGGGTAGTGCCTTACTAAATGTGAAAATGTGAACACTGCAAAGTGGTATCAGACTGGTTTGTAGTGGAGGAATTTGTTGCCAGTTTCTTTCATCTTTAATCCGTATTCATGTTGTAATGTAGTAGTACCACAATATGGTAGAAACACTATGTTTTGGCACAAATACTTTGATTTGGTATACTTTAGCTTCTTCACCCCTTTTCAGCACAAATTCCAGCTTTTTGGCTGTTTTCAGAAAAAAAAAACAACTCTTTTCAGCAAAAACTCTGCTGATTCATCTCTTTTCAGCGCAAGTTTCTGCTTCTTTGCCTCTTTATGCAGAAATTCTGCTGATTCACCTCTTTTCTGCAAAATTTTCAGCCTTTTCACCTCTTATCAGCACAATTCTCAGCCGCTTCTGCTCATTCCACCATAATTGTCAGTCTTTCTTTTCTAATATGGACCGAAATACATACAAGTACCCAGCCTAATGAAGCAGACAGAGGCAGTAGCTCTGATTGATGAATTTGAGCTGAATCAGGTTGTTCTTTCATTTCATTTCTTTATTTATTTCACACATGGTTCATCGTGTTTCTTTTTCTACATACAGAACCTTCTGCCTCTTTTCAGCAGAAATTCTGCCTCTTTTCAGCAGAAATTCTGCTCATTCACCTCTTTTCAGCGCAACGTTCTGCTTCTTGGCCACTTTTCTGCAGAAATTCTGCTGATTCATCTCTTTTCTGCTCATTTCAGCCTTTTCATGTTTTTCAATGCTTTCATCTTTTTCAAATCATAGAGTTAAAATTACTGCAATTTCATAGTATTTTGAGGAATCCCTTTTGTTATAGTATTACTTCTAAGTCATAGTATTTCTGCTTTGTCATAGTATTTGTACTGAAACATTGTATTTCTGCCAAATCATAGTATTACTGCTATTTCACAGTATTTGATTGAAATTATAGTGTTTCTGCAAAACATTGTATTTCTGCTACTGTATTTCCGCTGTATTACGTAGTGGCAAAGTAGGAGGCTGACTGTTACTAAGTGCATCAGTGTACATAGGTCATCTCTTGTGTTGGAGTGCCCTCTTGTGGCGCCTTTTGGGTAGTGCCTTACTAAATGTGAAAATGTGAACACTGCAAAGTGGTATCAGACTGGTTTGTAGTGGAGGAATTTGTTGCCAGTTTCTTTCATCTTTAATCCGTATTCATGTTGTAATGTAGTAGTACCACAATATGGTAGAAACACTATGTTTTGGCACAAATACTTTGATTTGGTATACTTTAGCTTCTTCACCCCTTTTCAGCACAAATTCCAGCTTTTTGGCTGTTTTCAGAAAAAAAAAACTCTTTTCAGCAAAAACTCTGCTGATTCATCTCTTTTCAGCGCAAGTTTCTGCTTCTTTGCCTCTTTTTATGCAGAAATTCTGCTGATTCACCTCTTTTCTGCAAAATTTTCAGCCTTTTCACCTCTTATCAGCACAATTCTCAGCCGCTTCTGCTCATTCCACCATAATTGTCAGTCTTTCTTTTCTAATATGGACCGAAATACATACAAGTACCCAGCCTAATGAAGCAGACAGAGGCAGTAGCTCTGATTGATGAATTTGAGCTGAATCAGGTTGTTCTTTCATTTCATTTCTTTATTTATTTCACACATGGTTCATCGTGTTTCTTTTTCTACATACAGAACCTTCTGCCTCTTTTCAGCAGAAATTCTGCCTCTTTTCAGCAGAAATTCTGCTCATTCACCTCTTTTCAGCGCAACGTTCTGCTTCTTGGCCACTTTTCTGCAGAAATTCTGCTGATTCATCTCTTTTCTGCTCATTTCAGCCTTTTCATGTTTTTCAATGCTTTCATCTTTTTCAAATCATAGAGTTAAAATTACTGCAATTTCATAGTATTTTGAGGAATCCTTTTGTTATAGTATTACTTCTAAGTCATAGTATTTCTGCTTTGTCATAGTATTTGTACTGAAACATTGTATTTCTGCCAAATCATAGTATTACTGCTATTTCACAGTATTTGATTGAAATTATAGTGTTTCTGCAAAAACATTGTATTTCTGCTACTGTATTTCCGCTGTATTACGTAGTGGCAAAGTAGGAGGCTGACTGTTACTAAGTGCATCAGTGTACATAGGTCATCTCTTGTGTTGGAGTGCCCTCTTGTGGCGCCTTTTGGATAGTGCCTTACTAAATGTGAAAATGTGAACACTGCAAAGTGGTATCAGACTGGTTTGTAGTGGAGGAATTTGTTGCCAGTTTCTTTCATCTTTAATCCGTATTCATGTTGTAATGTAGTAGTACCACAATATGGTAGAAACACTATGTTTTGGCACAAATACTTTGATTTGGTATACTTTAGCTTCTTCACCCCTTTTCAGCACAAATTCCAGCTTTTTGGCTGTTTTCAGAAAAAACAACTCTTTTCAGCAAAAACTCTGCTGATTCATCTCTTTTCAGCGCAAGTTTCTGCTTCTTTGCCTCTTTATGCAGAAATTCTGCTGATTCACCTCTTTTCTGCAAAATTTTCAGCCTTTTCACCTCTTATCAGCACAATTCTCAGCCGCTTCTGCTCATTCCACCATAATTGTCAGTCTTTCTTTTCTAATATGGACCGAAATACATACAAGTACCCAGCCTAATGAAGCAGACAGAGGCAGTAGCTCTGATTGATGAATTTGAGCTGAATCAGGTTGTTCTTTCATTTCATTTCTTTATTTATTTCACACATGGTTCATCGTGTTTCTTTTTCTACATACAGAACCTTCTGCCTCTTTTCAGCAGAAATTCTGCCTCTTTTCAGCAGAAATTCTGCTCATTCACCTCTTTTCAGCGCAACGTTCTGCTTCTTGGCCACTTTTCTGCAGAAATTCTGCTGATTCATCTCTTTTCTGCTCATTTCAGCCTTTTCATGTTTTTCAATGCTTTCATCTTTTTCAAATCATAGAGTTAAAATTACTGCAATTTCATAGTATTTTGAGGAATCCCTTTAGTTATAGTATTACTTCTAAGTCATAGTATTTCTGCTTTGTCATAGTATTTGTACTGAAACATTGTATTTCTGCCAAATCATAGTATTACTGCTATTTCACAGTATTTGATTGAAATTATAGTGTTTCTGCAAAAACATTGTATTTCTGCTACTGTATTTCCGCTGTATTACGTAGTGGCAAAGTAGGAGGCTGACTGTTACTAAGTGCATCAGTGTACATAGGTCATCTCTTGTGTTGGAGTGCCCTCTTGTGGCGCCTTTTTGGGTAGTGCCTTACTAAATGTGAAAATGTGAACACTGCAAAGTGGTATCAGACTGGTTTGTAGTGGAGGAATTTGTTGCCAGTTTCTTTCATCTTTAATCCGTATTCATGTTGTAATGTAGTAGTACCACAATATGGTAGAAACACTATGTTTTGGCACAAATACTTTGATTTGGTATACTTTAGCTTCTTCACCCCTTTTCAGCACAAATTCCAGCTTTTTTGGCTGTTTTCAGAAAAAAAACAACTCTTTTCAGCAAAAACTCTGCTGATTCATCTCTTTTCAGCGCAAGTTTCTGCTTCTTTGCCTCTTTTATGCAGAAATTCTGCTGATTCACCTCTTTTCTGCAAAATTTTCAGCCTTTTCACCTCTTATCAGCACAATTCTCAGCCGCTTCTGCTCATTCCACCATAATTGTCAGTCTTTCTTTTCTAATATGGACCGAAATACATACAAGTACCCAGCCTAATGAAGCAGACAGAGGCAGTAGCTCTGATTGATGAATTTGAGCTGAATCAGGTTGTTCTTTCATTTCATTTCTTTATTTATTTCACACATGGTTCATCGTGTTTCTTTTTTTCTACATACAGAACCTTCTGCCTCTTTTCAGCAGAAATTCTGCCTCTTTTCAGCAGAAATTCTGCTCATTCACCTCTTTTCAGCGCAACGTTCTGCTTCTTGGCCACTTTTCTGCAGAAATTCTGCTGATTCATCTCTTTTCTGCTCATTTCAGCCTTTTCATGTTTTTCAATGCTTTCATCTTTTTCAAATCATAGAGTTAAAATTACTGCAATTTCATAGTATTTTGAGGAATCCTTTTGTTATAGTATTACTTCTAAGTCATAGTATTTCTGCTTTGTCATAGTATTTGTACTGAAACATAGTATTTCTGCCAAATCATAGTATTACTGCTATTTCATAGTATTTGAGTGAAATTACAGTGTTTCTGCAAAAACATTGTATTTCTGCTACTGTATTTCCACTGTATTACGTAGTGGCAAAGTAGGAGGCTGACTGTTACTAAGTGCATCAGTGTACATAGGTCATCTCTTGTGTTGGAGTGCCCTCTTGTGGCGCCTTTTGGGTAGTGCCTTACTAAATGTGAAAATGTGAACACTGCAAAGTGGTATCAGACTGGTTTGTAGTGGAGGAATTTGTTGCCAGTTTCTTTCATCTTTAATCTGTATTCATGTTGTAATGTAGTAACTTTTGTTGCACATATACCACAATATGGCAGAAATACTATGTTTTGGCACAAATACTTTGATTTGGTATACTTTAGCTTCTTCACCCTTTTTCAGCAAAGGTTTCATTTTTTTCACCCCTTTTCAGCACAAATTCCAGGTTTTTTGGCTGTTTTCAGAAAAAAAACTCTTTTCAGCAGAAACTCTGCTGATTCACCTCTTTTTAGCGCAAGTTTCTGCTTCTTTGCCTCTCTTCTGCAGAAATTCTGCTGATTCACCTCTTTTCTGCAAAATTATCAGCCTTTTCACCTCTTATCAGAACAATTCTCAGCAGCTTCTGCTAATTCCACCATAATTGTCAGTCTCTCTATCTCTTTCCTTGTGAGAGTGAGTTTGGCACAGTGAGATGAGTTTCTGCCTTGAGCCCAGGAGGGCCAGGTTCGAATCCTGCTCAGGGAGACATTTTTTTTCCACCACCATACAACTTTTTGCAACTTGTCATCTTTTTCAGCTTTTCAGCAGACAGCTTCAGCGTTAAGGCATCCACACAGCATTTTCGCAGGAAATGCAAATTTTTCTAGTTATTCTAGTTGCTTCCGTACGTTTTTTGCCGTGGATCTACTCCCACAGTTTTCAGCTGATTTTCTCAGTTCAAACTCTAAACTGTTCTGCTCTTTCTGCTAATGATGGCTATGACTTTTGGTGTTTATAATTATTATACTTTTTAAAATATTACACTTTTTTCCTTTAATTTGTCCCATTGAAATGAATGGAAAACTTCTACAACTCTGATAAAACTTGCTTGGTTTTGAAACTTAAATACTTCCTCATACTTTCACCTAGAAACTCCATTCAAACTTTAAAATGTTCTCAGATTATTGGGCTATTCCTGTGTGATTCAGCTTTTCAGACCTTCTACCGTTTTAATCTTATCTCTTTTTAAGTTTTCAGTTGCAAAGTTGTGATTTTTCAGAAAATACATGCGTTGCTATGGTTGCTATGCAATTAACTCAGAGTGAGTGCTGGTCTGTTCTGAATTTTCTCTTTATGTCTGAACAACTTCTTGCTACTCGCTCAATTTACACTCAACCCCCACAAATTATACATCAAAACGTAGGTATTTTTGCTGGCTTTCAGACAATGTTACTATCTTTATTGTGAGATTTACCGTTTTTTCGCAATTCACCTCGAAGTGACACATGGTTAGGTTACTCCCCATTCAAAGTCAATAGGAGGTTTTGAAATTCAGAGCTGAAATTCTGTAACAGGAGGCATTTTCAAATCGCCATATCTAATTAACAAAGCAAAGTTAGGACATGAGGCTTGTGCCAATATATCTTCAGACACTGCTGACACTCACAGTGGAAGCAGTTTATACATTCATCTTACCGTTGAGCCATAAATTACGTTTGTTTGAGGGTGGAAATCTGTCCTCCTCTCAGTTCTCACACTCTGAAAATGAAGCCGTTTCTTCTCTCGTCATATCTCCGCGATGGAGGTACAAAGAGCTATGAAAATCGCAGTCAAAATACACCAAAGTCCGCTGATTCACCCAGTACAAGAATTATGCTGCTAGCCCTCCTAGTTTTGAGTTACACGACGTTTTGTAACTCCAAAAACGGCGCTTTTCACCGCTCACCGCGATCTATTTTCTGACTGGTCATGTCTTTGTTTTTGAGCTGAGCACTCCCTTGCCAGATGGCGCAATCAGTAATGACACGGCTCTGCAACTTAAAGGTCGTGGGTTCAATCCCACCTTGCTTCAACATTTTTTTTTTCATTACTAATTTAAACACTATCACAGACCTGTAATTTATATTGATCATTTATTACAATTCTGCAAAGTTTTATCATTTTAGCAGCTTTTCTAATATTTACCGAAATACATACAAGTGCCCAGCCTAATGCAGCAGACAGAGGCAGTAGCTCTGATTGGTGAATTTGAGCAGAATCAGGTTGTTCTTTCATTTCATTTCTTTATTTATTTCACACATGGTTCATCGTGTTTCTTACCAAAGCATTGTATTTGTAATGGAGTACAGTATTTCTGCCAAATCATAGAATTACTGCAATTACATAGTATTTTGAGGAATCCCTTTTGTTATAGTATTACTTCTAAGTCATAGTATTTCTGCTTTGTCATAGTATTTGTACTGAAACATAGTATTTCTGCCAAATCATAATATTACTGCTATTTCATAGTATTTGAGTGAAATTACAGTGTTTCTGCAAAAACATTGTATTTCTGCTACTATATTTCCGCTGTATTACGTAGTGGCAAAGTAGGAGGCTGACTGTTACTAAGTGCATCAGTGTACATAGGTCATCTCTTGTGTTGGAGTGCCCTCTTGTGGCGCCTTTTGGGTAGTGCCTTACTAAACGTGAATACTGCAAAGTAGTGGTATCAGACTGGTTTGTAGTGGAGGAATTTGTTGCCAGTTTCTTTCATCTTTAATCCGTATTCATGTTGTAATGTAGTAGTACCACAATATGGAAGTTTTGGCACAAATACTTTGATTTGGTAAACTTCCTCACCCTTTTCAGCAAAATTTTCATTTTTTCAACCCTTTTCAGCACAAATTCCAGCTTTTTGGCTGTTTTCATAAAAAAAATATTTTCAGCAGAAACTCTGCTGATTCATCTCTTTTCAGTGCAAGTATCTGCTTCTTTGCCTCTTTTCTGCAGAAATTCTGCTGATTCACCTCTTTTCTGCAAAATTTTCAGGCTTTTCACCTCTTATCAGCACAATTGTTAACGCTCCATGGCAGAAACAAGTACACAGCCTGATGAAGCAGACAGAGGCAGTACCTCTGATTGGTGAGATTGAGCAGAACCAGGTTGTTCTTTCATTTCATTTCTTTATGTATTTCACACATGGTTGAACAGTGTTTCTTTTTCTACATACAGAACCTTCTGCCTCTTTTCAGCAGAAATTCTGCCTCATTTCAGCAGAAATTCTGCTCATTCACCTCTTTTCAGCGCAACGTTCTGCTTCTTTGCCTCTTTTCTGCAGAAATTCTGCTGATTCATCTCTTTTCTGCAAAATTTTCAGCCTTTTCACCTTTTTCAATGCTTTCATCTTTTTCAAATCATAGAGTTCAAATCAAAATATAGTAATTTTACCAAAGCATTGTATTTGTACGAAGTACAGTATTTCTGCCAAATCATAGAATTACTGCAATTTCATAGTATTTTGAGGAAACCCTTTAGTTATAGTATTACTTCTAAGTCATAGTATTTCTGCTTTGTCATAGTATTTGTACTGAAACATAGTATTTCTGCCAAATCATAGTATTACTGCTATTTCATAGTATTTGAGTGAAATTACAGTGTTTCTGCAAAAACATTGTATTTCTGCTACTGTATTTCCGCTGTATTACGTGGTGGCAAAGTAGGAGGCTGACTGTTACTAAGTGCATCAGTGTACATAGGTCATCTCTTGTGTTGGAGTGCCCTCTTGTGGCGCCTTTTGGGTAGTGCCTTACTAAATGTGAAAATGTGAACACTGCAAAGAAGCGGTATCAGACTGGTTTGTAGTGGAGGAATTTGTTGCCAGTTTCTTTCATCTTTAATCCATATTCATGTTGTAATGTAGTAGTACCACAATATGGCAGAAACACTATGTTTTGGCACAAATACTTTGATTTGGTATACTTTAGCTTCTTCACCCCTTATCAGCACAAATTCCAGCTTTTTTGGCTGTTTTCAGAAAAAAAAACTCTTTTCAGCAGAAACTCTGCTGATTCATCTCTTTTCAGCGCAAGTTTCTGCTTCTTTGCCTCTTTTCTGCAGAAATTCTGCTGATTCACCTCTTTTCTGCAAAATTTTCAGCCTTTTCACCTCTTATCAGCACAATTCTCAGCCGCTTCTGCTCATTCCACCATAATTGTCAGTCTTTCTTTTCTAATATGGACCGAAATACATACAAGTACCCAGCCTAATGAAGCAGACAGAGGCAGTAGCTCTGATTGATGAATTTGAGCTGAATCAGGTTGTTCTTTCATTTCATTTCGTTATTTATTTCACACATGGTTGAACAGTGTTTCTTTTTCTACATACAGAACCTTCTGCCTCTTTTCAGCAGAAATTCTGCTCATTCACCTCTTTTCAGCGCAACATTCTGCTTCTTTCCCTCTTTTCTGCAGAAATTCTGCGGAGTCACCTCTTTTCTGCAAAATTTTTAGCCTTTTCACCTCTTATCAGCGCAATTCCCAGCGGCTTCCGCTAATTTCAGCAGAATTGTCAGTCTGTCCCCCTCTTCTCTGTGAGAATGAGTTTGGCTCAGTGAGATGAGTAGCTACCTTCAGCCCAAGAAGGCCAGGTTCAAATCCTGCTCATGGCAACATTTTTTTTTTCACCACCATACAACTTTTTGCAACTTTTCATCTTTTTCAGCTTTTCAGCAGACAGCTTCAGCGATAAGGCATCCACACAGCATTTTCGCAGGAAATGCAAATTTTTCTAGTTATTCCTCTAGTTGCTTCCGTACACTTTTTGGCACTTAACTACTTCCTCAGTTTTCAGCCGATTTTCTCAGTTCAAACTCTGAACTGTTCTGCTCTTTCTGCTAATGATGGCTATGACTTTTGGTGTTTATTACTATTATACTTTTTAAAATATTACACTTTTTTCCTTTAATTTGTCCCATTGAAATGAATGGAAAACTTCCACAATTCTGCTAAAACTTGCTTGGTTTTGAAACTTAACTGCTTCCTCATACTTTCACCTAGAAACTCCATTCAAACTTTAAAATGTTCTCAGATTATTGGGCTATTCCTGTGTGATTCAGCTTTTTCAGATCTTCTACCGTTTTAATTTTATACCTCTTTAAGTTTTCAGTTGCAAAATTGTGATTTTTCAGAAAATACATGCGTTGCTATGGTTGCTATGCAATTAACTCAGAGTGAGTGCTGGTCTGTTCTGAATTTTCTCTTCATGTCTGAACAACTTCTTGCTACTTGCTCAATTTACACTCAACCCCCACAAATTATACATCAAAACGTTGTTATTTTTGCTGGCTTTCAGACAATGTTACTGTCTTTATTGTGAGATTTACCGTTTTTTCGCAATTTGCCTCGAAGTAACACAAGGTGTGACAAGTCCCCATTCAAAGTCTATGTGGAGGTTTTGAAATTCAGAGCTGAAATTCTGTAACAGGAGGCATTTTCAAATCGCCATATCTAATTAACAAAGCAAAGTTAGGACATGAGGCTTGTGCCAATATATCTTCAGACACTGCTGACACTCACAGTGGAAGCAGTTTTTACAATTATCTTACCGTTGAGCAATGAATTACGTTTGTTTGAGGGGTGGAAATCTGTCCTTCTCTCAGTCTTCAAACTCTGGAAATGAAGCCGTTTCTTCTCTCGTCAGATCTCCGCGACGGAGGTACAAAGAGCTATGAAAATCACAGTCAAAATACACCAAAGTCCGCTGATTCACCCAGTACAAGAATTATTCTGCTAGCCCTCCTAGATTTTGAGTTACATGACGTTTTGTAACTCCAAAAAACGGCGCTTTTCGCCGCTCACTGCGATCTATTTTCTGACTGCCCAAATGTCTGTCTTTCAGCCGCCCGCCCCCTTTCCAGGTGGCGCAATCAGTAATGACACGGCTCTGCAGCTCAAAGGTCGTGGGTTCAAGCCCACCTTGCTTCAACATTTGTTTTTTCACTACAAATTTATACACTATCACAGACCTGTAATTTATATTGATCATTTATTACAATTCTGCAAAGTTTTATCATTTTAGCAGCTTTTCTAATATGGACCGAAATACATACAAGTACACAGCCTGATGAAGCAGACAGAAGCAGTACCTCTGATTGGTGAATTTGAGCAGAACCAGGTTGTTCTGCCTCATTTTCAGCAGAAATTGTGCTGATTCACCTCTTTTCAGCGCAATGTTCTGCTTCTTTTCCTCTTTTCTGCAGAAGTTCTGCTGATTTACCTCTTTTCTGCGAAATTTTCAGCCCTTTTACGTGTTATCAGGACAATTCTCAGCAGCTTCTGCTCATTCCACCATAATTGTCAGTCTCTCCATCTCTTCCTTTGTCAGAGTGACTTTGGCACAGTGAGATGAGTTGCTGCCTTGAGCCCAGGAGGGCCAGGTTCAAATCCTGCTTAGGACAACATTTTTTTTTTCACCACCATACAACTTTTGCTACTTTTCATCTTTTTCAGCTTTTCAGCAGACAGCTTCAGCGTTCCAGCATCCACACAGCATTTTCGCAGGAAATGCAATTTTTTCTAGTTCTTTATACTTTATTCTAGTTGCTTCCGTACGTTTTTTGGCACTTAACTACTTCCACAATTTTTGTGCTATTTTCACCGTTCAAATTTTAAACTATTCTGCTATTTCTGCTAATGCGGGCTATGACTTTTGGTATTTTTTGCTATTATACTTTTTAAAATATTAAGCTTTTTTCCTTTAATTTGTCCCATTAAAATGAATGGGAAACTTCCACAATTCTGCTAAAACTTGCCTGTTTTTGAAACTTAACTACTTCCTCATACTTTCACCTAGAACAACCATTAAAACTTTAAAATGTTCACAAATTTTTCTGCTATTCTTGTATGATTCAGCTTTTTCAAATCTTTTACCGTTTTACTTTTATGCCTCTTAAAGTTTTGAGTTTCATTTTTGTGATTTTTCACAAAATACATGCGTTGTTATGGTTGCTATGCACTTGGCTTTCAGTGAGCCACTGTAAGTTTTGCAGTCTTCTCTTCATGTCCGAACAACTTCTTGCTACTCGCTCAATTTTCACTCAACTCACACAAATTATACATCAAAACGTAGGTATTTTTGCTGGCTTTCAGAAAATGTCACTGTCATTGTTGTGGGATTTATAGAATTTTGCCAAATCCCCTCAGACCAACACAAGGTCGGAAAAGTCTCCATACAAAGTCAATGGAGAGTTTGTTCAAAATCACCGCTTGATTTCTGTCATGAGAGGCATTTTCGAATCGTCATATCTCCTTAACGAAGCGAAGTTAAAACATGAGGCTTGTCCCAGTATATCTTCAGACACTCCTGACGCTCACAATTCAAGAATTTGTTTCTCACCTATTACCGTTCTGAGATGAGTTACACTTGTTTGAGGGTAGGAAATTCGTCCTTCGCTCAGATTTCTTCAGATTTCAAACTCTGGAAATGAGGCACTTTTTTCTCTCGTCATATCTTTTTTTTGGATTCCCACAGAGACCCGAAAATTTCCATGACTGTTCACCAAAGCCTGCTGTCTCTTACGGTGAAAGAATGATATCGATACTCCAAATAGATTTAGAGTTACAAAGCTTTGTTCGATGGCAAGTCAGGGCAGTTTTCTCTTCGCCTCTACTCAGTTATGGTGCATTAGAAGTCAAATATCTTCAATAATTCATATTTTATTGATAAATTGTCAACACTTTAAGATTCCCCCATCTCTTCTGAACAAAACGGTGTAAGAATGACCGTTCTAGCCCCTACGGTTAGGAAATTATAGCCATTTGTTTGAGGGGAGTCCTCACTATGGAAAATAGACAGCACAAATCCTGTCTCTGTGCTGCGTGTGTGTAAGCTGGTGCACCTGTTTTGGCGGGAAAAAGTATACAGCCTCTCTGATTGGTGGATTCAAATTTAGCAGCTCCCAGGCTGCTTGACTGACCTAGAAACTTGCTGTTCTCACCCTGTGTGTGTG